>NW_026267359.1:378346-383215 GCF_000697945.3 Frankliniella occidentalis | reverse complement strand
AATAATAAAAAAATAAAACCATATACTAGCTGCAAATGTTGTCGGAGGGAGAGAGTGAGGGGGAGGAGGGAGGGGGAGAAAATTGCCATCGTCGTATTGCACTGTGATCTTATGTACACGGAGCGTGATGGGCGCTGAGCAGTGCAATATGACAGCGGCTGGGGCTGGGGGCTTGGTATCGAAAAGCAATTTCGGCTCAACTGCCTATCGTTTTAATTTCTTTTCCCTGTAGCCTGCAATTGGTACACACATTTCTGTGTAGCTTGCCCCGAGGCTGTCAGCCAGGCCGAGGAGAGTGGGCCACCGGAGCGGAAGCGTTTATGTTGAGCTTTTTGCCCCTTTTTTATTTCATAGCTATAATACACTTATTATTTTCCCATTTTATGTTTTCAATTTTCGGGGTGGGGTGGAGGGGGTGAGTTTTAAGATGAATTTGTCTTGTTTGAACTGGGTCGGCCTGCCCATGCGCCCTGCTGCCGCAAACCTGTGCTCTAGTTGCCCCTTATTTCTCTCTCCCTTTCAGGCTGCGCGAGCGTGTTGTGTGTTTTTCTCTCAGCCGTGAAATTTTGGTGAAGGCAGCCAGCTCTGAGCGAGCTCTGAGATGTTTGCGAAATACGTGAAAGCGCAACGCAATGTTTAGAAGCTCACATGCGGCGTTTCCATTCCCTCTCCGTATGCCGCCAACTCCACTCTTCTTGCTCCTCTACTCCCATGCTCTTGCACCCTTACGGCCTCGAATGGTATCCCCCCTTTTCTCTTTTAACAGAACTCTCCTCCCACCCCCCAAATTCGCCGGCTGGCGCTCTCTTGAACCCCAACTGTTATATTTCCCGCGATAAAGCGCTCGTTGTTTCTGTCTCTTGTTGCAGGCTGCGCTCCTTTAAACCCCTGCAATATTTCCTGTGATAACGCGCTCTTTTCTCTCTGTTGTTGCAGGCGAGTGGCTGGCGCAGGTTGGAGGCGGCGTGCCCGGGCAACAAAGGCTGCAGATTTTAAGGTAAGAGAGAAGACTGGGCTGCCTTTCACCGGTCGCAGTTAGGCTTCGTTTCGCACTCAGTTTCACGGTGCGGAGGCCCTTCTCCCCCGCGAATGCTCAAAGGTAAGGAGAGGCTTCAACTTCAGCGTACCTTAAAAAATCTGCGATTATGTATTTGATCTAAAGAATATTTCAGTAAAAACTTCCAAGTTTATAATCTTACTTAATTTTTTAAATCAAAAAATCAACAAATTTTCTCGGGGTTGAGGGCTTTGCTTTTGATAGTGGGCGCTGCACCCAAACGAGCCCCCTACCCCTTTCAAGGCCTCGACCCCTCGGACGGATGGGCGCTTGACTTCCGGTGAGGGCCGGCACGTGACGGCGTCTAGCAGCGCGATGCATGCCGGAAGTGCTTCGCAACCATCATTCATTCACTATCGTCCCTTTTCACGTTAGCAGCGTCCATCTTTCTCCTATAACAAAACGCGCAGTTTAAAATTCGCAAAGCAAAGAGATCGCACAGTGTTTCATAACTTGGCGCCCATAACAATGTGTGTTTAATGGCTGGATTGAATTTCGTCTCGCTGCTGCTGCTACCAATCTAAAATTAATAATTTTGCATCATCGTTGCCCAAAAATGAAAACTGGTTTGTTTGTGGCTGGCACTGAAGGCTCACCCAGCTCTATTTGAGTTGTAGTCGAATCGGTACGAGAGACTTCGAACGAGTCTGAGAAAAACCAGAAAAACGCGTGACATCTGCGTCACCCCCCCCACCCCCCTTTCTCTCGAACATGCCCCAAGCCAACGCCCACGAGACGTCGTCGCTCTCGCTATGATAGGTCCTCTGCTAGCCGGGTGGGTGGGGGTGGGGTGCCCCGCTCCTATTCATAGACCGTGTAGTTGCAGCTGCAGCTCGCGTCCGGTTCTGTCTTATGGCGCCTGCCACGCGTCAAAGGCAGTAAGGACTCGCAAACGCAGACCTCCGTTACCACCTTTTACCTATTTCTGCACCGCGCTGTCGTCCCTTTCCCCTCGCGTTATAATCCTTTGTCCCGAGTCCACCCTCCTTGGCGAATAATAGCAGTGTGTCTCATCTGTTTAAACAGTAAATGTTATGGCTGCTCAACCGTCCCCGGGGCTCTCACTGCCTGAGTGCGGGTGGTGGGTGTTGGGAGGCATGTCGGGGTGTGGTCGGGGCTGGTGGGGTGTGGGAACAGCGCGTTAAACTTCCTGGACACATCAGGAGGGAGGGGGTGAGGGGGCTGTACTAACGCAGTTGTAGTTGGACCACCAAAGCCCCGTCCCGCCCCACCACGCCCCAAACCTCTGCAATAACAAACAACAGCGTGTCCGTGCGTCCCCTGCTTCTGAGGCTAGACGAGTCGCAGATTTGGACCGAGTATCACCCGCCCCACTAGTTCGTGTCAGCGGGAAGGAAGGGGGGTGGAGACTACTTGTGGTTCTGGCTGATGCTGAAGCGAAACGTTTTGGACGCCTCCCGCCCAGGTCGACGGCTTTATAGAGGAGAGAAAAATTCTGTAAGTTCAGCCCAATTACGCCCTATTAAGGGCAACGGTGGTGTGAGTTCAGCTACACCACTTTAAGCACAACTTTAACTAGTAGTACTAGAGAGACTTACAGGTATACATACAGACGACGGGTCGGGGTTCGTCACTGAACGCCTGAAGCAGCCCCCTACCACCAACTCAATCTATCTCAGCCTGCGCCTCCTTCTTGTAGTGTAGCTTTCTAAAGTGAGTGTGAGGTGATGCGGTGGGCAAGGGTTGTGTCCGTCCGACTCGCTCCACCCCCCCTCCTTCCCCACACAGTGCCTCGCCGCCGCCGCCGCGTCACTTTACGCCCGAGTGTCACCCCAACAACGTGAGGAGCAGATGCGAAGCCCGCGTGACGCTCGCTGGGGTTGGGGCAGGCCCCTCTTTCCCTTCTCTCTCCCTCTGGTGCCCCTCTCCACTACTCTGTATCTCAGTTCACTGTACTTCTGTCTCTGCACAGCTTGTATCCTTTCTCCTTCTTTCCATTACTGTAATCATGGCTCTCACTACACCGCGGCACTAATTTATGTCCATGGTTACTCTCTCTCTCTCTCTCTCTCTCTCTCTCTCTCTCTCTCTCTCTCTCTCTCTCCCCGCGCGTTGCTTTCATCTTAAGGCCATGAGTGCGAGAGGGAGAAAGAAATCCGAGGGGCTGCGCCGGCTGCGCTCGTAACACGGCGCGAGTGGTGAGCGGGTGTGAGTGAGAGACTGCTTTAGCGCCACGGTATCCACATGAGGGTGGCGTTATCCGAGTGTTTCTCTCCCCCCCCTCTCTCGCTCTCTCCCCCCCCCCTGCCCTCTCTCTCTCGTTCTCTCTCTCTGCGCTCCCCCAAGCCGCTCCGGTCTCTGGCAATGTTCGCTTGGCTGAACGTATCAGGTTGCCCTCCGAAGCGGCGACGTACTCACCCCCTCCTCTTTCTGCACCTTTCGTCTCTCTCACTTCCAGTCTCTCTCTCACTCTTACTTTTCCCTCTACAGTGGGCAGTGGTGTGTGGTGTCCCCTCCTGTCTTGGAATCGGGATTTGTCAGAGTGAGAGAGAGAGAGAGAGAGAGAGAGAGAGAGAGAGAGAGGGAGGGAGAGAGAGAGAGAGAGAGGGAGAAAGAGAAAGAGAAAGAGAGGAAGGGAGAGGAGCAGAAGGTGCAGTTTAACTGGATCTAAAGAGACTTGCGGGTAAACTGTTCTGCGTTTGTTTCCCAATGCGGTCGGTGCCCTTGTGCGGGTGTCCTCCTCGAGCCCAAGCAGCAGGGTGCCGTCTGCGGCCCGAGAGAGCTCGTTGCCAGCAGCACCGAAAGTGAGGAACAACGGGACGAAGGGTGCTTGATGCGCCACTCCTGCACCTGCACGACCTCAGCGGCCGAAAACCAAAGTGCTCACAGTTGAAGATTTCAAACTGCAAAAGTCTCTAATATTTTGCACCTTTGCGGCTCGGCTCTTTGGTGCCTTTTGCAGAGGGGGGGAGGCGACGAGGAGGACTTATTGAAGAAGCGAACGCGCCTGCGGGCCGCTGCTGTGCCGCGTCGTCGGCCGGGTCCTTGAGCATTATCCTCATGAAGTGCGTCCTCCGGTGCGGTTGGCGGTCTGCTGTCGCGTTACGCCGCACGGAGTCGTGGCGGAGCGGGGCGGGGCGGGGCGGGTAAACGCCGTGGTGGTGCGGCTGCTGACACAAATTGGAAGCGAGTTGTCGATAGTTGCCGCCCGCCCTGCTCATGTTCTCCGCCCCGCCGCCGCTGCAGTGCACTGGCCTGCTGGCTGGCGGTGGCTCCAGCAGCAGCAGCAGCAGCAGCAGCAGCAGCAGCAGCAGCAGCGGCGGCGGTGCCCAACAAAACTCGTAAAGCAAGAGTTCATCCGACATTTATGACATGACAGTCGCGGCGGCGAGAGGAAAGGAGCAGAAATGTGCGCTCGCGCGATGTGGGCGGCTCTGTGTGTGCGCCGCGTGGAGTGGAGCCGGCCGCGTCGTCACGTTAAAAAGCCAGCGGTCGCGGCGGGGCGGGGCAGGGCCGGGTGGGGCGCGGCTACGGCTGGGTGGGGCGAGGTGAGGCAGGGCTAGGGCTGGGTGTGGCGGGGTAAGGTAAGGCAGGGCAGGGGCTGGGTGGGACGGGGCAGCAGACCCACCCGGCGCGCAGCGGAGCGCCCGGTAGGTAGGCACGCCCGTTGGACACGCGTGCCGCAGGGTTGCCTACGCGTGCGCCTGCCACTTGCATAGCTCCCAACCGCTCGAAGTTGTCATTCGCTTTCCTCTCTCCCTCTCTCCCCCTCTCTCTCTCTCTCTCTCTCTCTCTCTCTCTCTCTCTCTCTCTCTCTCTCTCTCCCCCCACACACTCTCACACAAACGGGC
>NW_026267359.1:373449-378105 GCF_000697945.3 Frankliniella occidentalis | reverse complement strand
CCTATCTCCCCCTCTCTCCCCCTCTCCTGTCACTGCCATGCGCACCCAGACTGGACGGACACGGTTCGTTGATACGTCGCCTCCCCCCTTACCACCCTCTTCCCTCTTTTGCTGTAATAATACCCCCGTTTGAAATAATCGCGGGAAAAAATACATATCAACCTAAACAAAAATAGCCGTCACAACGACCCGCCCCGCACAATCAGATACCGCCCAGCGCGCGCCCCGTTTTCGAAAACCGCTTCACCTCCCTCACGCACGGCGCAGCCGGGCGACACGTTCGCCGGGTGACAAGCGCACACTCTCATGCAGGTTGCGCCGCTGCCGTGCAGTTTATTCGTCGCTTTTCGCGGAAACGCGTGCGGTCTGGCGGGCCGTGGGATTGTAATCGTGATAATTATGCGTCCCGGTACCAACAATTAGTTTATTCATCGGGACGGGGACAGAGACTCGGACGTCCTTCTCCTTTGCTAATCCCGGGGTTGTGTGTCTCGTTTGTGTCTTTGCGGGCGGGCGGACGCGACGCGCCCTCCTTGTGTTGCAGAAGCAGCTCATAAGCCTTTTTATTTTGCTCACCGCGTGTTTTTAAATACATAATTGCCACGTTAACGACGCGTGCAGCGAATTACCGCGAACTCCTTTAATTTCTTTGCTTCAGCTCAGCTGTCGTGTACTGTCGTGTTTCCTCCGCAAGTACGGGCGCAACATTCACATGCACGCGAAAAGCAACAACAAAATATATTTGAAATATAAGGTGAAATTGTGCATTCGCTTTTTTTTTTGTTTTTTTTTTTTTTTTTTTTTTTTGTTCGCTTGGTGGCGCCGGCGACGGCATCCATAAATTCAGCGGCGCCAAAAGGCGATCTAATAATTGGATATGAAAGGCTGGCGCTGCGCGGCTGCGCGCGCTCCGCGCTCCAGTCGAACGGAAGGAATAAGCAGAACAGCCAAGGCGCTGGTGTGCGTTTTTAAAATACGCGCCTCAGGACGACGTGAAATACGGGCGTACCGATAGCTCTCGGGGGTTCCCCCTGCTGCTGCTCTCCCGCGTCTCTCGCTTCCCCATGCCGCGGCTTTCCCAAAGGAGAAACGGAGAGAGATGGATGTTACTCTGCGCCGCGGCCATACGGGTACCAGAGAGCGCTGATTTACGAAGCCCCCCTCTCGACGGCGGCGTCGACGCTGCTACTGAGCACCAAATAGGTTCTTCCACTCCGTGAGCTGCTCAACCTGGCGGTGGCGCGTGGTGGAGCCGCGAGGGCGGGGCGGGGCGGACTCGAGCGCAGCTCCACGCGCCCGCCTGAAGCGCCCTCCCCCGCCCAATAACCTCGTAACGTCTGCGAAATCCAAGTCGAGCCATAATTGCCAATTATTGCCAGTTACGCCTGCAGGAGGTGCCGCGGCGCGGGGCGCTGTGTGCCAATTTTGCCAGAGAGGTTTTGACTTCGATCTCATATTACCACAGTGTCGCTGAACCCGCCGAATAACGTGGTCTGAACCCAGTATATTGTCCAAAACAACAAAACCCTCTTGCCTCCAAACACTCCCGCCCGCGCACTTTTTCGTCCATTACTAAACCCCTTTTGGCTCGACGAGCTGATGATGGAATTTTTGATGGTCGCATGCGCTCATGCCCTGCACAATGCTCTCTCTCTCTCTCTCTCTCTCTCTCTCTCTCTCTCTCTCTCTCTCTCTCTCTCGCTTTGACACACTTCGTACGCTGTGTGCCGAACGTCTAGACTGCCGCCCACATGCTTCTCCTGGAGCAGGCTACGGAAAAGATGTTGAAAGCCGGAGAATGGGAGAAGGAGCGCTAATAATAATAATATTGGTATATCAGACGACGCGATGCCCTGCTTCTTTTGTCATTCTTCGAAATTTTCTTCTCTCCATTATTCTATGACATCATATAAGGTTATATAAACTGGTTCAGTCTGGAATAAGCTTTTGCTAACATGTTGCGCAAAGACTGGGCTTTTATTATGCATGTTGGCGGGGATGTTTTACTTATGAAGCAGGTGAGGCAATCGATATGAAGCATCATGCATACGAGACGGATGGACGGGAGGTCGGGGTCGGGGGGTGCTATAATGAACTCCTCGTGCGCCGTTCACGTGACAGCAGTCACTGCTAGCGACATCAATAAGTTTGTTTTCAACACCCCATTATGCACAGAGTTGTCTTTCCCGATTCCACCATTCTCTGTCGAATAAGGCCGCGTCCGTCCACCGTCCGGCTGTATATGGTTGATGTCGATGCGCATTAATTGGACGAGCACGGCGCCGGCACTCTCTGCTGTCGGGCCTCGTTTGTCGCTGACAATCGCCCGCGCTGCTCTGCTTCGGTTGTACGGGATGTGCATAGAGTGCAATTCTGCACTGTACACACATCCATGGCGCCTGCTCAGATTGGACTCAACGTCTACATACGGCTCGCGCTAGAACTGCCCCCCCCCCACCCCACCAAATTTCATCTTACAACAATAGGCTCGCATCCATTTTTTTGCATATTTATTGAAAAGGGCTTAACGGGCGCGCATACAGTCCACTGCGCACTCCGACATTGTTTCACCCCCCCCCCTACCCCTTTTCGCGTGGTAATGCATGTAATGTCCTCCTGTCTGGCTCAACTTGATAGCGTCGCGTGCCCCGGCCCAGCGGCTCGCTGTCATTTACTCGTTACGTTATCCATTGCCTCAATCACCTTTTCTCCTTTATTTTTGTTTCTTTTGTGTCACGGAATCAATGTGTACCGCAAACACTGAAATCAAAACGCACTGGAAAAACAAAGGTGTGATGTCCTACCTTTCCAGGGGTGTTAAACTCGTTTTAGGGGTGCTAAAGAGTAGTATATTTTCAGTTTCTTCAAAATATTTTCTATATGAGCTAACCAATCACATTTTGAGATTTAGTATCGCATACCTCGCAAAATTCCGCGTCAAACGAGCCTACATGTGATAGGGTTCAGATAAATGGTCAGCAAATGAAAAACAAGTCAAAAAGTACAAAAAATGAAATAATTCTATGCCATTTTTAAACAGAACCCCATCATATGTAGGCTCGTTTGACGCGAAATTTCGCGTAGATTACGAAACTAAGTTTCAGAATCCAATTTTGTTCCATGGGAAAGAAATATTTCGAAAAAACATAAATAGTAATGCCTTTGGAGCTTTAACGCCTTTTAAAGGTAGGATATCCTACCTTTGTTTTACTAGTGCGGTCGAATGCTTCAATAACGAACTGTTTTTTATTTACTAAATATGTCCATATTTTCGATTTATTACGTGCTCACGCAATTTTTATCCCCAAGAAAAAGCCCGTTTTTAAAATCAGTTGCTTGGTGTCCACCGGTGTCCACTTTGGAGCGCCAGAGTCTTTGCCCAGCTCTTTTTCTCTATGGCGTACGCACCTTCATTATTATTCCTTCTCCCGTCATCGGAATATGCACTCCCGCTGCTGGAGCGGCTGGAGTCTGTCCAGGCAATACGTCTTGTGCCGCTGCCCACCCCACCCCGCCCCTCCCAACCCCACCCCGCCCCGCCCCGGCCCGCGAGCCCCGCGAGACAGCCAGCCGCCGCACGCTATAAGCCCCCGGTCTGCCCGCGTCCGACGCCGACGCCGCCGTCTGCCGAGCGTCTGCCCAGCAGGATGATTTGTGCGCCAGGTCGTTGCCTACGTTGCCGCGTAAATAGACCTCCATACCCCCTCTCCTCAACCTGCCCCCCCTCTCTCCTCCCCCAACAACACAGCCAGACAAGGCCTTCTCTCTGTGTAGGTCAGTGCTCTCGTACCACCACCGTCGCCGCCACCCCCAGCCCACCCGCGCCCCGTTTCCCCTGCGCAGCGTCGTCCGTGCTGTAATTTTTATTTTATTTTCGTATCGGCTGCAGAAAAGTATAGAGCACTCCGCGATATCAGGGTGACAGTGGGTGCAGTATATCGTGACTGGCGAGCCGGCTGGGCGCGTTGAGCAATGAAGAAACGGGTTGTGATATTTTAGAAATAATAAATAAGCAAACCGAAATGGTGTAACGTGGCCGGCGCCGGCTATCTGCTGAATAATAATGTAACGCCGAGGACAAAAGATAACAATTAACGATTGGAATTCTAGGAATATTATCGTTACTTTATCGCGCGGTCTAGCAGCAAGCGGACAATTAGTGGCCCATTCAAAGGCGGGGTGGTGTGGCCCCGCGGCGGCCCTTGCCGCGCTCCCCAACTCATTTCAAACAGTTCGAACGAAACTAATCGCCAACACGTACACTGTAAGAAATTTTCAGGGCAAAATTGCGCAGGTGGATGAGTAAACGCCCCTTTCCCTGGCCGCAATGAGTAAATTTCCCGGTCCAATTGCTGACTAATTTCGCTATCCATAGCATGGGAAATTTCCATGCACATGGATAGGGGAAAAGATTTTGCGTATCCACATGGTAATCTTCCATTTGTATAAATTCTAGACGTTTGCGTATCCAAGTGGTAATTTTAATTGTGGATAGGTAAGACCGCATGTCCCTGTCCACATGGTAAATTTGCACGGGCAAAAGTAGATCAGTTAGTAAGAAGAAAAAAATGACTATATGCAGGTTCCCAACCTGTTGGCGTTCCCCTCTCAACTGCTAAGAGCGGCTGGTGCCTGCCGATATACCGAAATATCTGT
>NW_026267359.1:364915-367344 GCF_000697945.3 Frankliniella occidentalis | reverse complement strand
TCACTATGATTTTCTTTTGAATGAGTGCTATCAGAATATTTAATAAGAAATTTGTGTACTCTTTGCTATTCATACCTTATGAACTATTTAACAATGAATTTGTGTACTTTTTTCTATTCATACCTTATGAACTATTTAACAATGAATTTGTGTACTTTTTTCTATTCATACCTTATGGAGAATTTTGTTCAGAAGATACGAACAAACAGGAGAACCAATAGTCTGTGCAATTATCCGTAGTTACGGCTGTTTTAATTCATAAGATGTGAATTAAATAGTTCATAAGACATGGTTGTGTAGGATCCCTGGCCTGGTCTAGAAATGTGTTCAATAATACGCAACTATGATCAATTTTAGTTCACAAGATGCGCATTAAGGATAAAGCGCAGCTTGGGGACAAAATAATCCGTAACAGAGCACGCGTACAGATTTCAGTAAGCTACGTATAAAATTGTTCATAACTGCGAATAAAAAAGTTCATAAGCATTTAGTGTGTAGGGGTGGCGGCAAAGAGAGGTACAGGGAAGAAAAATGACAGAAACATGGCATTGTCCCGGCCGCCCGCCGCCCCTTGCAGGCGGCGTACCCATTGCCTCCACGAAACTTTACGTCGGAATGATGTCAATTTAACGGCCGGAGTACGATCCCGCCATATTTCTCGTGTGGGTGGACGATAAAGGTGGGTGGTTATGTGGGTCACACGAGCGGACCGGCCGGTACTCCGGAGTACCCGAGGGGCCTAGGGGTACCGAGGGGACCGCCCCGGCCCAAGATAAATGCGGGGGAAAGGGGGAAGGGGCGTACGATCTACCCAGCGCAAAAAGACTGTCAGAGCGAATGGGGCCAGAAGAAGCACCGCTTCGATATCGTTTTGACAGTTACTTCTCGCTAAGTAACCTTTCGCAAGAAAATCAGTGGGTGAACGCGATAGCCGGCACTCGCGAGAGGGTTATGCGTACTCGAGGGTCAATATTAATCTACATGAGCAACGTCTGGTGGGAGAAGAACAGGTCCGCATGCAATGGTTTAAAAGTGGCGACAGCAACCCCTTGAAATTGTGCGCTCACTATGGTACATTTAGAATAAAGCTAGCAATCCTGAAGTAAGTCATGGTTGCGTTTTGTTTGGCATGACGTAATATAAATTGCTCTCATATTTCTGAGCGGAGTCGCGGCACCTGTGCATAGTGTTTTAGGGGGTGCGGATCGGGCGGCTAGGGCGGGCTGGTCGGGGACGGGCTGACCCGTGCCGGGGGCCGGTTCGTTTGCGGTGGTAGGGCCGGAGGGGTGGCAGGAAAGGAGGGTCTCAATTGGTCCTTCCCCTACCTCCCCCCCCCCCTCCCCTCGTCCTGGAGGCGATCCGGGCCGGCAACTTATTGGCGGGTCCCTGGGAACGAGTAGGGACTCCGAAACGAGGAACTATTGGATCGCCGGCGATATATTAGCGAACCTGAACCCGAAGCGGCGCGGCGGACGCAAGGGCAAGATAGATAGAGAATGGATGAAGGCGGGCAGCGGGGGCCAAGTGACTAATGGCGGGGCGAGATATCATCGTTCCGTGTAAAAATGGCGCCGTGAATGTCGCGATTTTCTTTTTGCGCGCTGAAGGCTGGACTCTGTTAGTCTCGGCTAGACCTCACCGCAGTCTATGCAGACTATTGGCAGGCGGGGCTGCGAGCTATAGAAGGGACAGAAAGTCGCTGCTGTGGAGACGTCGCGCGACCTGTTGGCCGGCCCCTGCTCGGTCGAATCGGGTAAAGGCTAGAAAAAGAAGTCTCTGGAGAAATCGAATTTACCCTTCTTCACAAGCAGGGCTCTGTGGGAAACCCTCATCCTCCGCACCCCTTGCCCACCCAATGCCGCCTCTCCCCGTGCCGCGCCACTGGTGGGGGGCGCTTCCGCGGACACGACGCGCAAATGAAGTTATGAATCCCTTTGGAGCACGGCCGTGAACGGGGAATGGCCGAAGGCATTGATACCGCCTCGGGCGCCCGAAATGTCTATGCCAGGCGGCGACAGCATGAGCGGCGGTACGGTCGGGTAGGCCGAGTGGTTTAGTTGGAGGTGGTGGAGGAGGGGGACTTCAAAGACAGCGGCAGTGCAAGGGTCTGCGGCCGAGCCGGTCGCAGTCAGCTGTTGCGGGCGGACGGGACTTGGATGCCTTGGGACGGGGTGCTTGTGCTGCTGGAGGGTGCTTGGCGCTGTCACGTTCCTGGCGGCGCCCACGGCCACGCTGCCGGGCGCGCCCGGGCGCATTGTCTTTGGGCGGGCCGGGGATCGCAATATAATGCTATTACAGTAGGCGAGGGAGCAGCACGCCGCTGAAAGGCTCCGCTCGTCCCCGGCTCAAGGGGTCGTGCGCGAAATACTAGAGATTTTCCTGCAGAGAGTACCCGATTTTGTGTGCTATTTATTTTATTTTTTTAAATA
>NW_026267359.1:362765-364865 GCF_000697945.3 Frankliniella occidentalis | reverse complement strand
GGGGGCGACGGGTGAATGGATGGGTGGTCGGTCGGCAGAGAGATACTGATGAATGAGTGTAGAGAAGAAATGGGGGCGGGAGAAGAACACACCAGAAAATCGTTTCTTTGGTCCAGTAAGTAAATTTGATGCATTGTCCAGGGGGTTGTCCACCAGAAAGTATGTCGTTTTCTCTCAGATACATTCGGCAAATTGCAGGAGCACGGCCCCTGTGAGACCGAGGATAGGCCACCCCGCAGTACACGCTTGCACTGCACGCAAGATGTTGCCTACAGACCAGGCGCTATGAGAGCTTGCATATGCCGAGCTTGGCAGGTTCACTACGGCAAACGAAGTATATACTTTCTGGATAACGCAATTTCCCTTCTAGTTTAAGAAGAACATTTTCCGATTGAAACATTGTTTTGTTTCAAGAGCAAAATTCATCCTTTGTTCAGACTTTTGGACTCGAACGATTCTTCCCGCACGGAGCCAGTGGCACCGCCCACATGGCGAGCCCGTACACATGGGCTGGCTCAAGGCTAGGACGGTTGCTCTAGGTCAAGGCCCTCCCAACGGCGGCGTCACTAATCAGGCTGCACGAGAGAAATAATGGCACTGCGCTGTCGTATAGCTACAGCTTTGAACTCGCCAAGCCAAGCAGTCTGCCTGCATCGATGCATGCATCTGTTTGTCGGAGAGGTCGGCTATGGTGGTTGCACGGTGCATTGCAGCCCCACCTAATATGGCCTGGGAGCCGGAGGCAAAGGGAATCTAGCTAGCTGCATGTGACTCTGCGTGCGTGCGTGCGTGCGTGTGTGTGTGTGTGTGTGCGTGTGTGCGTGTGTGTGCAGGTGGTCCACGAGTAAGTTTGCTCTGGGTAGCTACTGTTTCCGCACTGGCCTGCTGACCGGAATGTAGGTCATAGCAGGTGGGAGAGAACTGCCCTCTCGACGCTTGTAAAGCTGTGGAGAGTCCGTCCAACTTGTATGCGGCAGAGCCGGGGCCCAACACTGCTCGCATAGTTAGAAAAGTACCTTTGCGAAAGTACAAAATATCTAACGAGGGTATATTTATTTCACAGTGTCGTCCTAACGGCAATACGATCGTGTGGCGGGCGCACCGCACGCTCGCTCCCGCAGTGAGGAGCTCGTTGATCCCCTGCGCTTCGGTATCGGAGCCGATTGGTCGTTACGTCAGGGTGGGGCGGGGCGGGGCGGGGCGGCTCTCTCGGTGCGGATCGCGGCGCGGATCGCTTGAACGGATCGACCGGCTGGCCGGCCAGCGGGGCAAATATTGACGCCGCCAGATAGCGGGACATCGCGGGGCGCTCCCCCTCCTCTCTCTTTTTGAAAAAGGGAAAGAGGTAGAGAGGGTGCATCACAGCCAAATTATCTAAAATATCGTAGTAAAGTAGCTGCTCTTTGGAGACCAATGAAATGCCTCCGTAACTGCATTTGCGGACGTCGGGATGTAGGAGCTGAAATAATCTGCGCCTTTATGATTCCATCTCCTCGCCCTGATGGTGGTTTTGGTTTGGCTTTATAGTTGTGCCGCAGCCTGTACGCGACGCGATGCAAATACAGACGGGCTTGTCGTTCGACTCGGTCGAAACAAGACGAGTGTCCTTATGGGCGACGTGAAGCATGCACCGCTCTCGGCGGCGTGGGCGTAGCCCGGCTTGCGGTTTCTGCGAGAGAGAGAGAGAGAGAGAGAGAGAGAGAGAGAGAGAGGTAAGAGAGAGAGAGAGAAGAGAGAGAGGAGAGAGAGCGAGAGCGATGGGGCAGGGACCGGGCAGGGGACTGTTGGCGAGCGTTCATACAAGGAGTGACGGAGTGACACTCGCACGTCTACTACTCAGCTACTCCCACCCGCCCTCTGACACCTCAACCCCTGGGACTCGCTCTGACGTCGGCGTAGGCTAAAGCCCTGGGGATATCCTGAGAAACGGTCAGAAGGCTGGAACTGTGGGCAACGCCCGACGTGCACGCACGCTGTTCTTGTTTGTATACCCTTACACATTTGCACCTGCGGGTTAGTAAAAGTGTCTGATCAAAAACCGGCTTTTTGTGTCTCGGTTTTTTCTTGTAACTCACGAAAGGGAAATTAAAAGGGGCGGGG
>NW_026267359.1:353896-356675 GCF_000697945.3 Frankliniella occidentalis | reverse complement strand
TAGGGTCATCTCGGTTTAAAAGTAGCCAGTCATATGAAACAATACGTCGGCTTTTTAAAATAAATAAAAAACCGTGAAACTAGTGGGAGGTAAGTTATATACGTATTTGATCTTCCCGTTCTAATGTGAACAAAGCCAAAATCTGATTAGTTTATGTGGTATACTATGATTCCGCATCTTTGTAAGAGCGCGAGAGGCCGCCCTCCGTCGCCGCCTGCCTCATGCACCTCTCGCTTTATCACGTCTCCGCGGATGTTACGGGCGCGCGGGGGTGAACTAAGGGCGTAACTCGGGATGCGAGTTACAGCCAGGCCGTATAAGATGATGGCATGCACACGCGTTGCACTGCAACGAGAGCGCGGCGAGGCGCGGCGGCGGCAGGGCTGTCGCAAGCGAGTCGCAAGCGAGTCGCAAGCAGCGCGAGGCGGCCCGCATGGCCACGGAATTATGCGGTCTGGTCTGAAGTCAGACGAGACGAAGGGCTTATTAGTAGTACGCCGTTTGCTTTGACGAAGGGATTGTGTTCAGTTGAGCTGAATGCGAGCATTGCGGGCTTGCTACAAAGAGGTATTTTTGGTGAAGCTGCGAAGAGAGGACGCCGCGAGATGTCGGTACATAATCCAAGTCAACGAGGAGATAAATAATTAATTGACCGGATTAAATATGAAATGGCCCCCATCTCTCTCCCGCTCCGAGTTTGTTGCCATATTGGCTAGCCCCTTCGCCTCGCTTGCTCCAGAAGGGCTCCAACTCCTTTGTGGCCGGCTCAAGACGAGGAGAGGCTAAAGGAGAGCCCACCGAGGGAGCTGGGAGAGAGCCCCTTGTGTATGCAACCCGTGCCACCGCATCGGACTACACCTGGAGCCGCAGCAATGGGCTCTGCAGGCGAGGCGGGCGAGGCGGGGCGTGGCGGGGAAGTGGACTGGCTGTTTGAAAACGGAACGGTAATTGTCCTGTCAGCTTCATTCCCTGCGCCCCGCCTCCCTCTTGTCCTCAGGTGGTTGCGCCGCAAACTGATAATACGTTGCAATGCGATGTTGCATCGCCGGATAATGGAGAGTTGTGCGTTTGTTTGCTTGCCGATAACTCTCTCTATCTCTGATGAAAGTTGAGTATAATCTTTCGCTGTGTGGAGTGCTTGGTACGCTATGTACTCGTTCACCACCCTATTTTGCGTTAACGTGGGCTCCTTCATCAGACCCGTGGTCTTCACAGCCTCTTTGTCCGTAGCGGGGTCGACCCTGCGGTGTGAGTGTGGTAGTGGCGGTTGTGGTGGAGGTGGTGGTAGTTGGTGATGGTGGTGGTGCCGGCGGTCGCCCTGTGCTGTGACCAGCCTCCGCACCAGAGGGGCCGCCGCCGCTTCGCACCTCACCGCCTCCGTCACCCCGAACACCGTCACCTCCACCACCAGGTCCACCACAAATTGTCACCTCCGACCTTCACGACTAGAAAGTGGGAGTCTTTGTGCCGACCGCGCGCGCTAGTATCCTGCGACCAAGAGGAAAGTGCCATCATACATTCGATACAGAGCCGGCGCCAACTCGCCTTGTAACAGCTCTCGGTCACGATTACGGATGTATAGCGGAGGCGACACATTCTCTCTCTCTCTCATTCAGACAGCCGATATGTATGTCCCCTTGTGTCTGGCCGCGCGCTTGCACCAATGCGCATGCTCAGCAACGCCCCCGTCTTACTTCTTTTGCCGGGGTGAGCGAGCAAGCTGTTTCCGCCTCCATTTTTGGAACACACACACACACAAACTCCACGACCTATATATCTCAAGGATAACGTCTGCAGTAAGTCCGGACGTTTTGAGATTAGCCCGACGCGTCGACAAAACGTTGGCACCGGCGCGCTGCTATGGGACGCCCTCATGCGATATCCGCCACCGCAAGCGTCCGCTCTGTTGCCAAAACAAACTATCCTCTCTGACATTTCTATCGTCCCCCCTCCCTCCGGCTTCCCTCTCTCTGTCTTCGCTGTTCTTCGTTTCTTCGCGCCCGGGTACCACTACCGCCGCCGGCTCGCTGCTCGCTCTCCCTCCTGGACAAATGGAGCTTGCTCCCTGTCAGTTTTTTTATTGGCCACAACATGTTTATGTTCGCGCCTCGAGGCTACTGCGGCGCCTTTTAGCCACCGTGCGAATCACAGCACGTCGTGGCGGCCGCTCCTGGTTGCCGCCGATCGGAGACTTTCTGCACATTGTAATGCACGCTACGACCGGTGCACTGTTAAAGTCTCACGAAGAAAAATGCAAGATCTTCCGTAATACGAAGGATGTGGAAGCTTCGTAGGTAGCGAATCTTTCGTAGGTACGAAGGATTTGGCATTTTGCTTCGTAAGGTTTTAACTGTGTGTGAGAGACAGGTAATGATAAAAGCAAAGAAAAATGCATTTCTTTTTGCGTGTTTTACACAGTTTTTTCTTTGCGGGGGAGGGGGCTGCGTGCATGGGCTGGGCATCGTGAACATTCTTTTGCCCCGAGATTTGCATTTTGCTAAAGGACTGATAAGATCCATTTTAACAGGAGGGGGAGGGAGGTGTGACCTAGGGTGACGGACCGGACGTGCCATGTGTGCGACCCGGGCCGAAGCAGGGTGCCCGCGCCGTGGACGTCGTTGGCCATATCCGGGGTCACATGCCGGGCGGCCCCCTCGCTGGGGCAGCAGAGAGTCGCCTGCCGCGCTCAATGAAGAAGCCATCAGTCCGCTGCGGCCCGACCGAGTCCTGCCCCGAGCGGCAGCGGCGGCCGGAAGGAGAGGCCAGTTGGGGGCGGGCC
>NW_026267359.1:347196-353836 GCF_000697945.3 Frankliniella occidentalis | reverse complement strand
GGGGGGGGGAGTCCTGCGGCGCGCGCAGCTTGATGACGACGAGGGCTGACGGCGTCCATTATCGGCGCAGCGGGCGGCTTTATTTGCACGATGCACTGCCCTGTTGTTCGCGGCCGGGCGCTGCTGCTGCTGCTGATGCTTTCAGGGCCCATCAACCGGCGCCGCTCATGAAGCTTTCAGAGAGCCCATCACCCGCGGCCGCTGTGGGCCTGCCTGCAGAGTTGCTGCTATTGCTGCTGCCGCGGTGATGCGGTGATGGACGGGGATCAGTCAACCCCCGCGCCGGCGTGGTCGGCTGCGGCGGCGCGCGGCGCCGGTGAAGTGAAAGAAAAGACAAACTCTGCTGTCCGAGTAGTCGGTTTGTCAGACGCGCCTCATCGCCGTGAGGAGGAGGAGGCTATCCATCTTTGGACTGCTCGCAGTGCGTGGTGGTGACTTGACTTATTGGCGGGCAGGATATAGTCCGCCATCGCGGGCTTGAGGAGATATGGTTTGGTGAGAGAAGAAAGACCTTTCGAATTTTGCGTCATTTTTAAAGCCTGTAAAGGGTTATTCGTAACAAACATTTGATGCATTTCTGCCCTCAAGAATGGGTTAACGGTTTTCGACAGTGTATTAATTTCATATTCAGTGTTCGCAAGTCCTTATTAATTTCGTTTACGACCGCAAACAAGCGCTAGCAAATACTGTATTGTGATTCCAGTGAGCTGATTAGCCTGGCCCCTCGCGCCCTTGGCTTTGCCCGCCACCCGGGCCTCCCCGGGCCTCTCCGGGGGCCCTAGCCTCCCCCTCAGAGGGGCCCCTGACCTTGGCAGGGCCTGCCCTGCGCCACGCAACGCAGCCGTTGTGAGCGGCCAAATAGGCCTGCTGATGTTTGGCCCAACAAGTGGTTGAGAGTTGGGCTGATTCTATATTCTCTGTGGAACGGGTCCACGAGTCTCGGAAAAAATAAAGTAATGGCGCTTTTGCCGTTTGCATATGTCTGTACGGTTTTTCTGCAACTAATTTGCCACTCTCTCGCACGAGTAGATGAGTTGCGACTTGTTATTGCACTTAAAAGAGTATTTACCTCTGGGCTTGTAGCTTATATTTTAGCCCTGGTGTGAAGTGTTTGAAAGGGGAAAACATGTGTGATTTTTTCAAGCTTTTGTACGTTTGTTGTGGGGACGAATTATTTTGTGCCGGGAGCAGAGCAGGAAGCACTATAAACAATGGTGCCTCGAGGGAAAACAAATTTCTCAGTTTGTGAACTGGTGTGAACGTAAAAGGCCGTTGGATGGTGTATACGGCCGTGTGATTGCGCGCCAGCTTTCTGATAACCATCACAATTTGTCGTCATCGGCGGTGATTTGAATTCCATTACTTGTCGCTCGGCCGGTGGTCCTCGTCGTCGCTCTCCCATTACTTTTCCAGAGCGATCGGCGCCACTCGGCGCAATCACATTAGCACGGGCCTAACTGCGTTGCGTGCGAGGCACGGCGCGGCGCGCTACGGCTCTGAACCGCCACCCGTTCGTTTGGTGTACTCTGGAGCGAGGGGGTAGTCCTTTCTGAGGGAAGTGTACGAGTTAGCAGGCCAGTAAGTACACTCTGCTTCACCTCTATCTTTGGGTCATGTTATGCATAATGAAATGACGTCATTACATCGCGATATCACTCTGGGTCTTTATAACGTTAGTACGCGCCAGCATTAGTCGTTGTAACGTTAATTGTTTAGTATTAACGTAGGGCCCCGTGCGTTAACATTGTGCACGGGGTAGCTGAGCGAAGTGCATTAAATTTATAGAAGACACAAAAAATATAGAATAAAACTATGCCGAATGAGGGTCCGCCTAGTAGGTAGGCAACCGGTCGTCTGCTCCTTGAACGTAAGAGATTGGGAGGGGGGGCGCTTCTAATTATTCCTTCTCTATAGTGAGCCGTATAAGGGATAAGGACTTTTTCTCAAGATTCCTGTAATGTGCATTGAGGCAACCTACTGTGCACCCCATCACATGGTTGATTGGTATTGGTAAACACATAACTGAAACAGTGGCTGGATATAGGGGGGAAGGGGGGGGGGTGGCTTAAATTTATGCACTCCTACAGTTCACCTACAGAACATGTCTGCTACTGTCCCTTCCTATCCCCACTGCCCTCCCCCTACTTAATTTACCCTTTTGTGTGATGCCATATGAAGCATGATGCTCCCATTTCATTTAATTCCATTTATTTTTTAAGGTGAAATTCTATTCGATTGCCTCTGGTTGAAGTGAAATTAAATACCCTAATATTAAATTTAATTTCAAAATACATTTAAACTTCTCCCCTACGACAGATATAACTTATCGCTTTTTGATTCATTTTTATCAGATCTCTCTGAGACATTTGATGGATCACGAGTCACTGAAGTATATTTCATTGAAAGTTCTATAATGTATCGTATCAAAGAGTTTAATTTCAATGCTCCCACCATTTTATTGGATATCATTAAACATAATGTGACTGCAGACAAAGCTAATCAATTTAAGAAAATGGTATACTTAGTTCTGATTTCGATGGTCCTATCCTACCTGAGTTTGCGAGATTGGCTATAATATTGTTCGGTCCTTTGCAAGTCCATGGCTATCGTAAAAATAAGTTGTGTGTTTAAAAATCGTTTTGACAAGTTCTATTGAAAGATTAGGTGACTTCCAATCATTCTACTAGTAAACACCATTCCATTTTGTTAAAATAACAAAATTGAAAATTATGATTATTTTAGAAATTACAAAATTAAAAGTGTAATACAAGACTTGAATTCCTTTTTCAGAATTAAAAAGGAAATGTCTTATGCTCAAAGCCGATCAGAGTCGAAATGGCAAAGTTATTAGCCTCCAAAGGGGTAAATGTATGCAAAAACGACCAAATACTCAAATTGGGGGGCAATAACTCTGCCATTTCGATTCCGATCGTCTTGGAGCATAAAACATTTTCGTTTTCTTTTGTCAAGATGAACTCGGAACAATAGTTACCTTTTCACATTTTTCCCGAACCACTACCCCCTCCCCCCTCCAACTTACGTAAGTAAACACGTAAACCATTTGAAATATCACTTTCGTTTCTTCTCACCGGACACTCGCGAAACTTCGTAGGTCCAGTTCCGCAACTCTAAAACTAAAAATATCACACCCAGTTTGACGATCTGACAATTTAATCACTTGTGAGAGAGTATCAAAGACGCGAAGTGAGCGCCTGAGCCGCCAGCGCTTTTCACCCACTCGAGTGCAGTGCTGCCAACATACCAACGAACTGCGCGCGAGTTCAAATTAAACGATTGAATATTTCAAAGCTGACCAATGCATGCAATAATGCACACAGATAATCCTCGTTAATTCTCGATTCTTAGACTAACCCGCTTCTCGCTGTCAGTGCAGCACATTTTGAGGAGATACGGAATGTGACAGACAGACAGACAGACAGACAGACTCACGACGGAGACATCGCCTGACCCCTCATCGACTTGGACTGAGCTTCGCTCAGCGATTACTAAGTAATCATTCCGACATGCGTTTACCGAGCTAGTAGTACCGCAAGTAGGATGGCGGGAGAGCACTCTACTTCTCGCCACTCTCATTCGAGCGGCATTTCTGCGCTGCGGTGACATTTCTCCCTCTGCACACAATAACAGTAGCCGGCCAGCCGGTGGTAGTGCGCGGCGTCCATGTGCTCCGCGGGTATGTCGGCGGCCCTTAATAAGCGGGTACGGTGCCCGTACACTCACCAGAAATCGCGCACAAACGAGCATGCAGTCAGTGCTTGTGTGTGTACAATGCGTGTGCGCCGCTCAGCTCGGGGTTGGTGGGTTGGTTCTATTATATTTACGTATTCACTTGAGCTTGTCATTCATGAAACACGACGCGCACGACGCACCTGGTGCAGCCCCAAAACCGCTTCCAACAATTCAATGACGTCCCTAAAGTTTGGGGATGATGTGTGTGTTCTTCTTTCAACCCCTATTTATTATTGTTATATGGAGAAAATTGAGGGGTTAAACTGGGCACATTTGCCTTTGAAATTAGGTGTTCTCAAACTGTTAAATCATTTTAAATTTGACAACACTTCAAGGCCCTGAAAGAAGCGCTTTTTTTTCAGCTTCTGGTTATCTTCTGGACGAAGCTCCTTTTTGCGGCGATCGGTGTAAAAGCTCGCTTGGTGACATTTCCGTCGCCCGGATGGTAGATGACATTTCGCGAGCGGCGGCGGCGCCGCTCTTTGTACCAGACCAATCCATAACGCCTGGTCAATAAACGTGTAAAGCGATTCACGATTATTATTTATTTTATTTTTTTGTAATGATTGACCCGGCAAAGGCCGCTGCCGGCCGCTGCTGCTCTTTATTCCCGGCCCGGCGTGCGATGTAACTTTCCGCCCTTTCAAAGAGGGAGGGAGAGAGAGAAAAGCGGAGCGATTTGGTGTGGCGGAGACTCCAGTCATCCCTCCGAGTCTGTTTCTTTAGCCGATCCCGGCTGCGCGGGCGAGGGACTGGCGGCGGAAGCCTCCCTGTCTAGTCTGGTTGGTCAGAGCCAGAGAGGGAAGGGAAGAGAAGGGGTAGGGGTAAGGGGGGGGGGGGTGATGCGTCAAACTCGTCCTGCCAATACCCAGAGCGACTTGTTCGCACATAATCGCAATCAGCTTAGCAATAGCGGCAACGGCAGCGCAGAGGTGTGAGAGTCACTGACGCTCGCTGCCGCGAGGGCGCGAGGGAGTGCCAAAGCGCTTTGGCCTCTCCGAAAGCTTAAGCAGGATTCAGATGTTGCGGAGGAGGCTGCATAACGTGTGTAGGAGTAGGATCTCCAGAGTTCGTTCAAGTTGGCGCCTCCTAGTGCGAGAGAGTGAGCGAGGAGTAAAAAGGGGGCGGGGGAATGAAGGTGTGCACAGCATCCTTAAAAACTTTTCCAGTGATAACTCGGGCGCTGCTGCTACGCCTCGCCTTGGAGTCTTCCGCCGTTAAAAAAATGTATATCGTACTCCACTAAAAATGCATTGTCCACCTGCTCCCATCCTAGACAAACAGCCTCTCTTCGCCTCATACAGTCTCCCCGTCTGCCACTAGAACAGGAAGTAGCTGCGTGACATCAGTTCATCGTCATGCAGCGAACAGAAAAATCCGAGTTACGTTTAAAAGTAACGAGGTAGACGGCCCCAGGTGCCGCACTCCCCTTTTCCCTCCTTCTCTCCCTGTCGCCCGCCAGACGGACAAGACTCTTCTCGTTGATCCCACCTCCCCGTGACCCCGGACAAAATCCTCTCCTTGTACATTAGGGTACTTTGCTGGCCGTCACGAGATGGTGTCCTGGGGGAAGATTGACAAGATAGGTTTCGCCTCGGCTGGTAAAGGGGCGCCAGGGGAGAGGGGAGCGACCGACCCAGGCTCAGGCTGACCACCGGTGTGTCACTTAATTTGCTCCTGCCCTCTCTGCCACTCAGCTACTCCTGAGCCCTGCGTTTCCTAGCATTAAACCTAATGAATCCTCATGTGTTTATAAATGACATCTACAATAGAGAATGCAAAAATGTTGGCGTTCATTACAATTTAATTTTGCACTGGTATCAGCGTCTCCTGCCGCCTCGTGCTTGCTTCGCCGCGATGGCGTTTTCTGCTAAATTGTTCTTTACTCGACCTAAACAGATAAAGCAATGGGAAGAGAGCGGGGGATTGCGGCTTGGTGTCGGCGTCGGGCTGTCATCCCTGCTGTTTATTTCGACACTCTCGCTCTCTCCTCAGCCCCCCTTCCTCTTTTGGAAGGTTGTGCCAGGTCTCTTGGGGGCATTGAACGCCCCACCCTCCCTCCTAGTTGGGTATTTTCAGAGGGCGGTGGTCGCTGCTGCTCTCCAGCCAGGCGGCGCGGTCGCCTGGCACCTGGCGGGCTGGGTGGGCCGTGTCCGCCGCGCTCGGGGGCCCTGATCACATCAGCAGCCTCACTTTTTGTAACCCTCCCTTCCAGGGGAAAAAATGGAATTCTACAAAATTCCGCTCTCGTGAAACTCCCGCATTTTTTAAAAAAACGAATCATCGCGTTTTGGCTAATTTGACTAGGCGTAGCGGGACCAAAATTAAACTGAATAGACTGAAGCTGAACTCTGAAGTAACGTGCATTGAATTGAAGAGGGCTTGGAGCTATATGAGGCTTGTCCAGCTTGAGAGGCTCGAGATGTGACAGCCTCGTTCTATTTCGTTCCCCCCACACACTCACACACTCACTCGGTGACGTACCTGTATCGGGGAAGATTGGAAGGACGTTGGAGGCCCGTCTCGTCCGGTCATCAAGTCAGTTTACGGTCCGAGCCCACCCAAGACCCCCACTCGTCGCCCTGCTGCCCGCCGGCGGCCCGGCGGCGCCGGCCCCGTCCCGTGTGTCCCTCCGATAACAGCTGATAAGGCTCAACCTACCTCAACTGGGAGTTAATTAACGCGACGCGTCTTTATCGGTGACCCCCTCGGAAACAGCGTGAATGAAGAGAGGTGGCGCTGCGACGACACCAGGGCTTGAGAGAGGGGATTTCTTTGGGCCGTAATAGAGCGCCCTTCTAATTTCGCGCCGTGCCCTGCTCCCTCTACCTCTCTTCCTCTCTCTCCCTCCCTCTCCCTCTCTCTCCCTCTCTCTCCCTCTCTCTCCCTC
>NW_026267359.1:340953-343473 GCF_000697945.3 Frankliniella occidentalis | reverse complement strand
CACCACCACCACCACCACCACCACCACCACCACCACCACCACCACCACCACGTGCCAAACACACTGCGCCAAGCGATTGTTCTGCACACGGGTGGGGGTGGGGATGGGTGCGGTGGGGGCCCTGGAGCGACGCAGACCCCTCATCCGAGCACCCCGCTGCCGCGCCTCTCCCGCCCTTTCCAAACCCTTCCCTGCTTGTCTCTCTTTTTCCTACCCCTCCGCCCCCCCTCTCTACCCCGCTGCCCTATTCGAATGCAAAACCCTGCGGTCGGCGCTCTACGCTTGCAGGCAAACCCGCCCACCATAGCCGCGCCATCAGTGCGATGGAAAGCGCTCGGTCCGTCATGCGGACTGCGATAAAAAAAGTGTTCGAGTTCGTGCTTTTTTTTCCTCCCACTCTCCCGTACTCTCTTCAGCCTTTACGCCTTTTCAATTAAACAGTCTGAGAAATGAGTTGGCGGCGAGTTTAAATGGACCGCGGGAAGTGAATGCAGTTGCGGCGCGAACGTCGGCAAGCGGCGGGGCGGGGGGTGGGATCGATGCAGACCACATAGCTCCCCGAGGGATGCAGAGTCGGGACGGGTGGGTAGGGGAGGGCAACTTTTCCCGAGCCCAAGGGGCTTGTTGAACAAAAGCTCAGGGAAAAGGGAAGGGCTGTCCTCATGGACACGTTTTCACCCTCCTGCGAAAAGCACCCGAATGACTCCCTCTGCCAGGGGGGCATTGATTTGCTCCGGAAACGAATGGAGTGGTTGTGTCTTGTGCACCCTCCAAACTTGTGTAACTTTACCCCCGCGGTTCAAGGTAGCTTGGGAACTCTCGCGCTGGTACGCTGCAGTGCGACAGCAGAGCAGAGACTGGTATTAATGTCTTTCCGCCCCCCCCCCTTTTTTTGGAGGGGTTGGGTTGGATTGTGAGGTTGTGCAAGAAGCGACTACCAACTGCCACCCATTCGCGGAAAGTTCTCTCTCATTGTTTCAATACGATAAAAAATCATTCTTCTTATTAATTTTAATTGTGTGGAATGTTTGAAGTTTCAGTTGCAAATGTATCATCTGCTAAAAAGGGAGATTATGGTAGGGAAATCCATGAACAATGTACTTACAAACGACTTAGCGGTACAAGTAGTAGTTACTTTCAAAATTAATTTCATTCGCTTTTTTTTGTAATTTACGATAATTTACTACAGACCATTTTTGGTCGTCGATGGATTTTAAGTCACGATAACTATGTAATTTTTCAATTTTAATTCGGAAACCTTCTACAACATTTCTAATGCAAAATGTTCCCGTATGATACCCGATACAAACTTACACATATTTTTTACAGTTTATTTTTCCGACTGGTCCATGAGCGACACTAGTTTTACCAGATCGCCTAGGAAATGCATGGTGGATGTATCTGGTCCCCGTTGAGTCCCTCGCCGTGTGCGGAGAGGATGCATGCATATACGCGCTCCAGCTGCCGCGATGCGACGATCCGTTCCGTCCGGTCCGGTGCAATCCTGGGCCATGACGCGGCACACTCGGTGCACAGTAGCGGGCGGGGCCGTAGGGGCCAGCCGGGCAAGACCTTTGTGGAAGCTCCAGTTAGTCGGGCCTGATCCCCACATACAACAACACGGACCGTCAGTAAGGTGCCGTCAATTACTGTCTATGGTCATATTCATTAGTGCATCACACAACCCGCCGCCAGCAAAGCGTTTTGCGGAACCGTTTGTTTTACGTCTTGTCGGTGAGGAGGACTCTTTGACGAGGGCGTGTGCCGTATACGAGTAGTATGAAGTATGCGGTGTGTGTGTGTCGGTTGTGCGGTTCTCCGTGGTTGTGCTGCTGGTTATGGGCGATCTCAAACAAGTCTCCGCCAATATACCTCGGAGACGGGGGGTGAGTGAGGTGAGGAGGTGAGTTGAACGAACCCGCACCCCGTCGTCACCCCCGCGCAGCACGCCGGGCTCTCCTCCTGGAGCCACTCGAGTACTCGAGTGGGAGAGAGCTCCGAAAAAGCTCCGCGCGCCATTTTATTTTTAATATCCACGTGTGGCGGGGAATTTGAAACGGCGGGGGCGTCTGACGTGGCCCCGGCGCGCTTCAACACACTTATACACACCAACACACACACACATGCACGCGCGCACACACACACACACACACAAGCGCGCGTGCCGACAAACTCTTTCCACCCGCCGGGCGCACGCGAAAATTGACGCCGTTCACTTATTCATGCTAGTGTGGTCTGGAGTTTCGGTCGGAGTTACCCACTCCCCCTACCTCAACTCTCTCTCTCGCTCTCTCTCTCCCTCTCTCCCTCTCTCCCTCTCTTCCTCTCTCTCTTCCTCTCTCTCTTCCTCTCTCTCTTCCTCTCTCGCTTCCTCTCTCTCTTCCTCTCTCTCTTCCTCTCTCTCTCTCTTCCTCTCTCTCTTCCTCTCTCTCTTCCTCTCTCTCTTCCTCTCTCTCTTCCTCTCTCTCTTCCTCTCTCGCTTCCTCTCTCTCTTCCTCTCTCTCTTCCTCTCTCTCTCTC
>NW_026267359.1:335955-340903 GCF_000697945.3 Frankliniella occidentalis | reverse complement strand
TTCCTCTCTCTCTTCCTCTCTCTCTTCCTCTCTCTCTTCCTCTCTCTCTTCCTCTCTCTCTCCCTCTCTCTCTCCCTCTCTCTCTCTCTCTCTCTTCCTCTCTCTCTCTCTCTTCCTCTCTCTCTCTCTTCCTCTCTCTCCCCCCTCTCTCTCTCTCTCCCTCCCTCTCTCTCTCTGCCCTTTACCTCTCTCTCTCTCCCTTTCACTCTCTCCCACCACCTCTCTCTCCCCCCTCCCCTATTCCTCCGCGTGTCCGATGGGATGGACTTCCCCCGGGCAGTCTCGTCGCCCCGCCCTGTGGCTGGCAGCATAGCGATGCGCTGGCCTGCCTGCCTGCCGTTCTGTGGTCTTGGCGGATGATTGGATGACAAAGCTACCCGTCGCCGGGGACCCTGACGAAACCCTCTCCTCCAGAGTCGCATCGGCGTGTGCCACTCACAGGTTCTCCTCCCCCCTCCCCTCCCCCAATCGCAACACATCACGGAAGTGTATATGTGTGTCTAGTAGCCTGACCCGCGCGTGAGTTTGGCGGGGCTTAAAAAACCTTTACGTTCACATGTCACGGAAAGAGAAACAAACAGTCAAAGTTCGGTTTCATTTCGGTCTGAAAGCACTGCATTTAGCGTACCCCTGCCGTGCATCCCGCCCCGTCTGTTGGTTCGGCTTTCGCCGGCGGGGCTGCGGCTTAGGCGGGGCGGCCCACCCCGTGCCGCAGCCGCATTGAGTGTTTTTATGACAAGCCAATTAACGGGCTCAAAGCAGCAGCTCAAAGCGCAAGCGCGCTGTTTGGTAGTGCATACACACACCACACAGACACGCGCACGCGCGCTCACACACAACGCACATCCCCCCTCCCCTTTTCCCAGACTGGTCTTGTCCCATGCCTCAAGGGATAAAGGGAACGAAAGGTCGAATAATGCAGATGCAGAAAGGGGATGCCACCACTGGAGCCTCCCGTGACCTGTACGATAGCTTTTTCTGCCACGTCGTCGTGGGAACGGGCAGCGAGCATGGCGAGCAAGTGACATTATACTCTGCTGCGCAAAAGTTTTCGACAGGTCCACCTTCAGGGTGTCCCTTGGAAGGTTTGGAATTTTCGCGTCATTTATTTTGATTCCATGTCACTCTCCTGCAGCATTGATAGGCTACGTCACTGGCTACTGGTAGACGTCAGTACAGGGAAACTGGGGAAAATTTACTTGTCAATCTTTCCCGGGGGCTCGCGGCCGTCTGGATAGAGACGCTTTCTGACTAAAGGCTCCCTCTTCAGGTGGCCAGACATCCTTTGAGCAGCGCGACCGGCGCGACAGATGCCTGTGCCACGTGACATTCAAGGAGACGCGTCTCCAGGAGGGGGGAGGGTGGGGGAAGTGTCCTCAACAGGTCGCGCAGACCAGACTCGTGTGGCCTGGACCGCCAAAGACGCCCACATCCCCTCCCGTATCCTCTTTCGCTATTTTTATTTGTTTTGCGTGTTTGCACGCAGTCTTGGAAGCGCGAACGCCACTGCTGGCTTTCCTCGCTCTGCGCGCCCCCGCTCTCCTACCCCACACGCAAAATATGTGGACATTGGGTGTTTGCTGTGTGTTGTAACAGCAAAAGTATTTTTCTGGAAATATGAAAAAAAGTTAACAGAAATTACGAAATGACAAACCACTTCGCTGAAATAAGCCAGCTTCTCAGGTAAAGTTTGTCATACTCGATCATACCTAATACCTGTTTTGCATCCAGCAAGTAACTTAGTTTAACTTGCTGTCACTACAGGCAGTTTGCTAACTGATCATAGAGCCGTATTTTTGCGAACACCCTCATTCCCAAACCTCTTCACGCCGGGTTCTCGTTTTCGGGTATTTCTTTTCCAAAACCTCTCAAAGCGCTCGAAGAGTGCAGTTTTGCTCCAGGGCGCGGAGGAAGTACGCGAGGGTAAGGGAAGGGGAGAGGGGAGGGGGCGTGGGAAAATTGAGTTCTTCTTGTGCGTCCCGTTTTCGGCTCTTCTCGGCGTGCCGGGCGGGCGTGGCTACTTACACACGCACTCCCTCGCACACACTGACAGTCGTGCACACACACACACACACACATTGCTGCAGCAGATGGGTGACGGCTGTGGAATAAGCGGCGCCTTCTGGGAAAATGAATGTGTGGAAACCTCCAAAGGCCCCTCCTCATCGCGAAAATTACATTTCTTTTCGGCAATACAAAATATGTGAATGGTAGTGGGTGGGGTCGCCGTGCATTTCACGTCCGTCTCCGCACCCTGCACATGGCATTACAATGGTAAACTGGAAATCTCCGTATTCTGCAGAGCACCCGTGGGAAGAAAGAAAAACACACACACACATGTACATTCATACATACACACACACATGCCTGGAAGAGAGTCAGAGGTATACACTAAAGACTGGACTGTCTCTCGGGTCCTTGCGTCCCGTGCGTCAGAGCGTAGGAAAGTGTGTCTCTCTAGAGAAGGTGACTGTATAATCCCCAAAATGAGGAAGAACTTAGAGTAATTTTCATATTTGAGGAAAAGCTCCCCTCCCCCTCTGATTTTGAGGAAGTATAAAATACATGGGTAATTTTCCTCAAATTTGAGACGGTCTTCTCAATATATGACGAGTGTTTCCTCAATCATGGAAGTTCCTTTAAGTTTTCCGCCACAACCCCCCACAAAAAATGATAATTAGAAGACATAATGATTTTACCGTGCTGACAGGGTAGTATGGGATGCGTTAGGATGCACACGTCCCCGATGTCCGATGTCGCTATTCACACGGGCACGGGCTGCGCTGTGAGTGCGTGGGAGGATACATGCTGGGCTGGGCCATACGGATGGCGGTGCTCCATCGGCCCCCTAAGGCCCTGGTGGTAACTGATGCCCGCCGCCCCGCTCTCTCCTCCCCCGCGGCTGCTGCTGCTCGCTCCAGCCTCCAGCTGCCGTGCTGTCGCGTCCCGCGGGCAGACCGGACAATACGGTTCCGTGGAGGCAAACGCAAACAGGTACAATCATTCTCTCTCTCGCTCTCTCTCTCTCTTCCTCCCCCCTCCCCCCCTCCCCCCTCTCTAACACGATCGCACCGTACGTAACCCCAGCCGCTGCGCGGGCTTAGCTCGTGGGCTTTGCGGCCGCGTAGCCATTGGCCATTGAACCATGATCATCACCGTTGTGGTTGAACGTGGTTTTGTAGTGGTTGAAGCAGGATTGCGGTCAGGGCTCGCGTATTATCGTTCTCTTTTCTTTTTCTCTGTGCCCCACTTCTCGTGCTCTGATTCGGTATAGTGTGGTAGTGTGGACACAGGTGTCCGCGCGTGAGGTGCGACACTGTGGCTTTGGCGCAAGCGGCGCGCGCTCTCTCCCGGGGCGCTTACCACGACGATCAGGAGGTCATTGGTCCTGGCTGGCGCCCTGCTCCTGCTCTCCCTCTTCCTTCTTGTTCCCGCTTCCTTCCTGTCGCTCCCTCCCAACTCGGCTGCCAAGTCAGTCACATTGTTCCGCGCGGTGCAGATTCTGTGGCGTGGCAGAGCGTGGTGACGTGGCGTAGAGAGGAGGAACACGTTGCAAAAAATATCTGTCTGGTTTTTAGGAAAAATTTCCTTTAACTAAGTGTTGTCAAGGTTAAATGATTTCAAGTTTTAAAATTTCCAAACTCGAAAGTTTCCAACACTCTATCGACATAGTTTAGGTCCATCATAAATTTACCAGACTGTTCGTAGATCTAAACATTAATTGTTTGCGAGTTTGTACAAATTGTCAATTTAAAACTAAATTTTAAAAATTGTAAATTAAAGTGGTATATTTCACAGTGGAAGTGCTGGCGCAGGGGTCGCTGAGGGGTTACGTCCCAAGGGCTTAAAAGGATGCGAGCATAAAGCGAAGAACAAACCCAAAAGGAATAGAAGACGGTGCGACACATTCAAGCCAGCGAAAGAGAGAGAGAGAGAGGGAGGGAGGGAGGGAGGGAGGGAGGGAGAGCGAAAAGAGAGCAGAGGGGCTTTTGTTAGGAGACAAAACTGCAATAACAAGGTCAGGCACCGAGCACCAGCACCAGCAGTGACTGGAGAAATACGGAGACTTTGGCCGCACAAATCCTGCTTAGCACCGTGTGAACCAGAGGGGGAATGGAAAGGCGGTCGGGAGTCAGAAAGGGTAGCTGGTGCTGCTCACCCCGGAGAAGTAAGTGGGATTGGAGGGGGGACGGAAGGGTCTGAAATCGCCGATTTCGCGACATAAATCGTGGCACCTGTACTGAAGAGCTCACACCAAAGTCAAGGTAGTCCCTAGGGGTTTTCGAGAGTGCTATTTCCATTTTTGTTAATTTTTTTGATCTCCAAGGGGCGGAACCTGTACAAAAAAAGGGGGGGGGGGAAAGTCAAAAATCGTTCAAAGTCGGTGATATTTCGGTTTTGGGGGTTTTCGAGGTTGCTCTTTCCAGTTCTGCAAGAAATTTTGATGTACAAGGGGCGGAACCAGTACAAAAAAGGGGCGGGAAAGTCAAAAATCGTTCAAAGTCGGTGATATTTAGGTTTTGAGGGTTTTCGAGGTCGCTCTTTCCAATTCCGCAAGAAATTTTGAGGTGCAAGGTGCGGAGCCAGTACAAAAAGGGGGGGGGCTCAAAAATCGTTCAAATTTTGTGATATTTGGTGTACAGGGGTTTTCGAGGGTGCTCTTCCCAATTCTGCATGCAGATCGTGGTCGGACTGTTAAAAAGGTGTCCGTCACCGTCCAAGTATCTCTTTCCGGGGACGCGGACGGGCAGCCGGCAGGCTGTGGACTCGGGTACAGCACGTCGCCGTCAAGCTCACCCGGGTGGTTCGTGAGTCCTGCGCCAGACCCGTTGCTTGGTAGGACGCCGCTGAAGTCACCATCTTAGTATCTCTTTCCGGGGACGCCGACGGACAGCCGGCAGGCCGTGGACTCGGGTGCAGCACGTCGCCGTCAAGCTCACCCGGGTGG
>NW_026267359.1:326452-328465 GCF_000697945.3 Frankliniella occidentalis | reverse complement strand
GCTAGCTTGGCGAACGATCAGCATACTAAACTTTGAAATATTTCTAATAGACAAATTGTTTAGAATTTTCAGTGTACAGGAAATTTACCACCGTATCTATAAATATTTTTAGTAGATCATTTAATTGAATCTGATCAACATAAGTTTCCTAGATATTTGGCTGAAGTGTACATCAAAATCAGTAACTACCAATGTAATAAATCGTTGTAGTATTATGTATACATGCCAGTGTTCACGTTAAAATCTAAGGGGGCCGTTAACGCGTTAGCGTTAGAATTTTTCTTCCTCCGAATTCATTAAGGTACCGCGACTTCTGTTGTACAGATTCTAATAAAATTTTATCGAAAAATCAATCCAAAAATTAGATTTCATTTGACTATAGCCTCATTACAATCCTTCTGGCCAATTTTGAGAAAATTAAAGTTAAACATCGAAATTTTCACGAAAATCGGCAAAATCCTGCCAAGCTAACAATGGTTCGCACTTCTAGCATTCTTTCTGTTGATCCCTGCGGCTTACATTTTCACTTAACAGTAAAACGTATGAGACAAAAATTCAAGACAGAACATTAAGCTTCCGAACGATATGTTCAAAATTTTCGTGCGACGTTCCAGATGAGAACGACAGCAAGCTGAACAATATGCGACATTTACGCTTATTCTTCGTGTCTTGTTTTTAATTTCTAGCGCAGTTAGTATTGATTTAAACAGGGAAGTGTAAGCGAGCCGATTGTGCACCGTTCTTTAAGCCACCGAATAAGCTTTTAATCGATGCCATAAGATATCCCGATCACAACTTCTACCGGTTTAAAATCAAAGCTGCACAGTTTGTTTAGAAATGGGCGTGGCTACGACAATCCTGTGTAGAAAGGAGGCGTGGCTTCTAACAATGGTACCAACCTTTGCAAACGAACTCGCTTCATATTTTTGGATAAATGGAGTGATGTACTCTCCTCACTTTTATGTTCATCCTACCTCTAATAACCCCTTCTTAGCCATTTCGCGTGCTCTTCAGAGGTGGTTAAATGACATGTGTTTGAATAATTGTAACTATGATTAAAAGTTGCCATTGCCGGGGAATGCCCACTAAGTAGTTTCTATAAGGCGCTTGCCTCGCTGTTGGTTTTGTTATTGTGGTGACTTCAGAACGAAGAGCCACAACACTAACCATCAAGTTTTGACGATTGTTCGTTAAAACTTCAGGGGCCGATTAACGCGTTAGCGTTAGAATTTTTGAGTGTTGCGTCTCCACCGCCTCGCCCCGTAAAAATCTGCAGCTTTCCTGTTTGGTTTTTGGCGCCGGGAACTGTATATATGGCGTATAGCGACGATATCTTTTTATTGATTCGCTCTTGGATCAGGACGAGCGGTCTCGAGGCTGTTGCGGTATGATGTGCGCCTGCCCCAATGGCGCAAAGGCACTGGGGGCAATTCTGCGATCCACAAAAATGAACCAAAGCAGGATTTTACTCAGCATAAGAAAGGAATGAGAAATAAAAGCCTCGGGGTTCCATACACGTGGTTCGTATTTTCAACGTCCGACCCACTCCAATTAAAAATATTTTCTCTCTTTTTCAACTAATTTCACTGTTCGGTAGGGTGTCATGCCGTTTTTTCCGTCTTTTGTCAGTACTGTCAAGGTGTTCTGCTAGGTGTTGTGCTAGGCTGTATATGTGCTTGGCTTTGTGTGCGGGTCTTCCGCCCTCTCGACTCTCTTCCGCGCGTCGGCTCTTTCCCTTTCATCGTCGCAACCTGACAAACATATGGTGTGAGGTGGAAACGGAAAATCAATGCGGAAGAAAGCCATAGGTAGAGCGAGAGCACGTGGCGTTGGCGCAGGGCGGGCCTTGGCGATCCCCCACATCAGTCAGTGTTTTGTTCACGTTTTTGTTTGCGATTGATTTGTGAGGAGGGAAGGGGTGGCAGCTGCTGGCAGCTATGGGGAGACTCCTGTCCTAGTCCTCCCTCCTTTTTTTACGCCCGTTTTTACTCTTCCCCCTCTGCCCCCTCCCCC
>NW_026267359.1:323476-325566 GCF_000697945.3 Frankliniella occidentalis | reverse complement strand
TTTCCGGGGACGCGGACGGACAGCCGGCAGGCCGTGGACTCGGGTGCAGCACGTCGCCGTCAAGCTCCCCCAGGTGGTTCGTGCGTCCGGCGCCAGGCCCGTTGCCTTGAGTACGCCCCCGACGTCACCGTCCAAGTATGACTTTCCAGAGTCGCGGACGGACAACCGGCAGGTCGTGGACTCGGGTGCAGCACGTCGCCGTCAAGCTTACCCGGGTGGTGCGAACCAATTCTCACACACACCCACGTCGTGGTACCTCGGGTTATAACGCACGAGCGGGGAACGACAAGCTGCTGCCTGCTCGGAGCCCTTGGCGCAGCGCGGCTCGCCCCGGCACAGCAGCGACCTCTCCGGACGAGTGCGGAACCGTTCGGAAGGCTGACTTTGAACTCATTTTTACGGCAAAAAGGGAAAAAAAGGGAAAATGTGCCGGTTGTCCCACAAACTTTGACTCTTTGACAATCTAAAACCGTTGTCCAAATTACGGGCGATTGCGGGCGTTTTTTTAAAACTCAAATCAAAAATAGGCATTTTTGTGCATTTGTCAGCTGATGCACGCACATCTTTAATTGTTCATAAAACACACATTTTTTGGAGTAGGGGGGCGTTCTACCCATCAAAATGAAGCGGAGAGTCTGATCTTTAAATCGGTATAAGAGTTTGCCTTCTGTGATCAGAAACCTTTTCTTAAATCGAGGTTAACGTCGATAGATGACTCAGAGGAGAGCCAGCCGCGAGCAGCGGAGTGAAGATAGTCCCAGTTTGAGTGGTTATATCCATTAAGTAGGGACGAGAAGGCCCAAAACAAGCTTTAAACATGGTACAGTGGTCCTTTAGGAATAAAAGGGTGATATTGGTAACACTCTAAACGCAATTTGGATTTTCGATTTATGTCGTGCTGCCAGACCACTGTGGAGCGGGGGCCTCCCGAAGGAGAAGAACTGCGGCGCACAATGTGACTCGCGATGCAGTATTATAGTCACAAGAGCAACCCCACCGTGACGCTGGCGGTTGCTTCCGCTCCGTACGCTGACCCACAAGTGTACCCGCCAGAGGCGTAACGCCGAGAGTGCGATCACCCCCAGCTGCGTTACACTCTGTAATACTTTAGCGGCCGTCATTCGGCGTGCCTCTGCGTTGTTTGCTCCGCGATTTGGAAGCAGCCTCCTCTGATCTCCTTTCCCTTCCCTCACTTTCCACCACCCGTCCCATCCGGCAAGTGTACAACAGTGAGTGCTATGCTACCAGTAGTAGTCACTGATTGCATTGCGTCGCTTTGACGAGGGGCGTTCCAGTGGGGTGTTCCCCGACGGCCGCAGGGCTGGCGGGCAGGCGAGCGAGTGCGGGCCGTTCCCAGGGGGGTTGCAGCGACAGCAGCAGGGCTGCTGGCTACCGCTGTCATACTCGCTCTGAGCGCCGCGGTTGGAACCGTTTGCTGTATTAATTATGCTGAATGCAGATGAGTTGCTTTTGTTGTCCGCAGTGTACTAACTGGCGCCGCCGCCGTCAACCCATCTTTCCCTCACCCCTTCCCCTTTTGCCTTTTTAGGCCCCCCCAAGGGGGCCTTTCTGCTCGCGTGCGAGTGCTTCTTTTTAGGCCCCCGTTAGGGGTGCCTATTGCTTTTGTGGTGATGATATTTCTTGAGGGGATCTCCACTCTAGAGTATCATTGGCGTATTGGTTCGGGTCTCTGGGATTCGTGAAACGAGTCAAGTACAAGCGGTCACCATGTGTGTAAGGTTTATTGCCTTTCTTCAGTATGGCTCCCGTACACTGACTGCCGACCGTCGGTGGCCTGCAGTCTTATATACCCGTGCCGCTGATGGCCAAACGGGGAGGGGGTTAGTGTTTCCAAATAAGTGCGACAGAGATAGAGCGAGAGAGGGGTGAGAGGGGAGGGGGGGGGGCGCGAGAGAAGGGCGCGACAAGACCGGTAGCGGGTGCCCGAAGCGGTATGCGAGCGAGAGGGTGAGAGAAAGTGCGTGAGAGAGAGAGAAAGTGAGAGAGGCGGAGGTGGTCATTGAAGGTCCGAGAGCAACGGGGGTGACGGTGACTTGCAATATTCTATACTACACATTCCATACCACACA
>NW_026267359.1:312827-318089 GCF_000697945.3 Frankliniella occidentalis | reverse complement strand
CCCCCCCTACTTACATTTCCCTCTGAGGTATTCTTTTGTGTGTGCCTAACATTGTAAGGGTCAGCTCAGCAAATATAGACCGAGGCGGCTATATAAATCTGACGGAACCGAAAGAAACACGCCCAACTTCGTGATAGTTAAAATACAACCCATCCTCATGACGATGTCCCCGGTAAAATGGCAATAGCACCTCGTTCAGCTGAGTGCTGCCCGATGTGGACGGCATAGCGAGCGTGTCAGATGAGGGAATCATCCCGCAAGTACAGTTCAGTCGATGAAGCTCTTATAGCGCCTGATAGGTAGGCAACATCTCGCCTGCCGTGCACGCGTGTACTGCGGGGTGGCCTACCCCGAGGCTCGCAGGCGCTCAGTTGTCGTTATTTTGCCGAATGAATCTGATAAAAAGAACTTTCTTGACGATCGCCTCGTATCAAGTGCAGATAGGAATTTGCATCTGACATTAAATATCTGTCACGCTCTGAATGCGACTGTGGCATTTCTCGCTGTTCAGTATAAATGTCGAGTTATGTAACGTGGCACTGGCAGAGTACGGACGGCGTAACGCGATACAGGGAGAGGTACCCTACCCACCTCCGCACCGCGGTGACGTTGTCGTTAAACAATTTTTTTACTTTCTCCAACATTTAATTGAAATTTAAGAGTCATTGGGTAGTTAATATAATAACAATCAAAATCACGACTAAATAAATACCCGACCCAGTCGCTGTATTTCCTTTGCTGTTTCCTATTGCAAATTTTCGCCAAGTCTTTAGCCATTGTCGTAACCCGGCTGGGCTGTCCCTGGCGGCCGCCGCGGCCCGCCCGAGTGGCGTGCGCGCCGGCCGGCCAACTTGCAGCACGAACTCTGATCGCCAATCGCAGCGGCTGCAGTGTGCTGTGACTTCCCTACACGGTCAAAGGGGCACTAGGGTGGTCCATAAAAACGCTTTTGTTAAAATATTGAAATGCTTGTTGACTATGTTGTGTAGTTTGGTGTGTAATGACCTCCAAATTTTTTTCCGAATTTTTGAACACGATTTGACCCTGCCGAAATGGCCTCGAAGTTAACATGGGATCCTTATGGGGAATTCTACTAAAAGCAATAAAATTAGACTGGAGCTCAAAATATTTGACGGACGTTAGTATACTAGGCAAAATCGTGATCTACTCTAAAATCCGATTCAGAAAATGTGCCACATGCGGTCGCAACACGTCGCGTTTCCATAATAATATGGGCATACATTGGCGTTTTAAGCGAAGTTTGAGTGAGTGTTCTATCGAAATGCGACGTGTTGCGACTGCATGTGGCACATTTTCTGAATCGGATTTTAGAGTAGATCACGATTTTGCCTAGTATACTAACGTCCGTCAAATATTTTGAGCTCCAGTCTAATTTTATTGCTTTTAGTAGAATTCCCCATAAGGATCCCATGTTAACTTCGAGGCCATTTCGGCAGGGTCAAATCGTGTTCAAAAATTCGGAAAAAAATTTGGAGGTCATTACACACCAAACTACACCATATAGTCAACAAGCATTTCAATATTTTAACAAAAGCGTTTTTATGGACCACCCTAAAGGGGCACACCATTTTGTAAACAACGTAAACTGAAAAGTCAGATTTCTTTACTTTGAGTGACTGTCGCAAAAAACAACAGGGAGAACCATACAATGTAGCTGTTTGGAGCAATCAAGTAGCCTGTCAGAAGAATTTTAAGAAAAACAAAAAAACCGCTGCGCTTTAAAGTTATTCCCACCACGCCATTCTTAACCACTCCATTTTTCTTTCGAAGGTGTCGGGAGGATCACTTTATTGATTGCGACTGCCACATTGCAATAATACATCCGCCAACACGATGCGGACGGCCGGCAGGGCCGGGGCCCCACACCTGGGCCAGATCTGGCCTGACCGGTTCTGCACAGTGTCTCGCGTAATTTGCGCGCCACACTTCGGAGCTACTCTGCGAGTAATTAAATATGCAGGTTGCTCTCGATGCAGAGCCCTGAATAAAAAGTACCTCTTGCCCGCGCGGTTTGCAGAGCTCTCCCGCCAAAACTGTCTGAGGAAATAAAGTTTGTACGCGTCCTTTTTCACGACGGTCTTCGCTTTCAAGCTCGGGGGTTTCTATTCGGACCGTGTTCAGGCTTCTTCCAGAAAGTTGGTTAGCTCTGACGCGTACCGTATATACTGGCGATCGCGGAGCCGAAGCGTTGGTCGATGACTCGGAACAGGGTATCGAGATCTCGGGGGCGAGAGGGCCGTTCTGCTTTTACTGCACATTATCACGCTCGCGTTTTCCTGGACTGGCGCCTGACCCTCCGCCTCCACCACGGTCGGCGAAAAGGATAACGGCAACAATAGCAACAACAGTCTATTATTGCACTTCTTCAAATACCCCTTTCCCCACCAAAAATCTTTTCTCACTGCACCTAGTTTGTTTCCCCAGTATACGTCCATCACAAACCGTTCACGTGATAAAGTCACTGCTTTACCCGCCAGGGACATGACGTGAGCATTCTATGGATTAACGTACATTTTTGTGTGATGGCGTGCGGTTTGAGTCTCTGCTCGCTAATATCGATCATCCACAGGATTACTACTGTCTGTGGCTCGTTTAAGTTTGGTGGAGGGGGGGAGGAACACACATTATTCCGGCGCAAAGCCGGCCGGTGGGAGGGGGCGATTCGTCTCAATTAGCTGTCTAGCCTCGCCGCGCCGCCGGGCCGCCGCCCTGACCCGCCCCACTGCCGTAGTGCGTGAGTCTCGCTGGTTATGTATTTATGCTAGCTCTGAGCAGTAAATTAAATAAGTAAATCATCTCATCAGGTGGGGTCTGCAGCAGCCTGGCGTGGGTGTGTGTTTGTGTATGAGGAGAGAGAGAGAGAGAGAGAGAGAGAGAGAGAGAAAGAGAGAGGGGAAAGGGGGGGGGTCCAGACAGACAGAAACACGGTCGGCTGCCGTACAATGCGACTGGGCGAGAGGTGAGCTCAGCTTCTCACTTATGTATTCGACAATGCGATTACGATACATTCGGCGCGGGATTTAACACTGGCGGGGCGTGCGCACCCATTCTTGTCGACCAGTCGGCAATCCGTTTGTTTTCCCCGTCGATGAAATAAAAACATATTTTTTTCAGTATTTCATTGAAATGTCGAGGGTTTTGAATGTTATTGAAGATCGCACCGGAGGCTGTGAAAAATGAAAACCTGCACCTCTGCTCTTTGCCACGTTTAACTGCACATTCGTCTAGGTCATTCAATATGCCCCAGCAGCAGCGCCATGGCTCTGGCGCTTAAAGGTCGCCCCCATTAGCACGACACACACCAGGCCGACCAGGCAGTACTGTAAATACGGGGGCTCATTCAGAGCTCTCACCCGGCGGGGACCCGGCGCGACCCACGCCGCTGCTGGTCGTGGCGGAGCGGAGCAGCAGCGTGGCGCCTATCTCCCTTACGGCCCCGGTATTACTGTCCGTTCTGCGAGACATCCAGACTGCTCGCAGTCCAGATACCCCCTGCTTGCTGCAAGCAACACCAGCAGCAGCAGCAACGCCGAACGAGTCGTGGTGGGGGAGTTGTCTGGCTCGTGGCTCTCTCTCTAGCAAAAAGGAGCGTCAGCAAAAAGTTTTCTTGTATAGTAAGAGCAAATGTGTTTTGCTAGAGGTGCATCCAAATTGACAGGTATGAAGAAATCTATCTAATTAGCTTTTCTACTAAAGCGAAGCGTTTAGACATTTCTCATTACTTTTGGCGGAGACGTTTACTGTTACCATATTGACGAACATTTTACTCACCCCCTTTCTCGCGTGCTGTTGCAGTTGTTGCCCTATCTGTACAGACAAGCACGGTTGGTTGTGCTTCCCCTCCTGCAGACGACCACTCTACCCCCTTCGCAAGTCCCTTTCATCTCACCTCACACCCCCTCTCGTCCTCTGCCGCCGCCGTTTAAACGGCTCAATTTGACCGCTGCTGCCGTATATCTCAATCAGCCGCGGGACCCTCCACAAAGAAAGACTCCCCCCTGTGCCCCCGATTGACCACCATTGCAACAAATCGCCGGCGCGCTGCCTCTATGGTTGCGCCGATTCGCTCCCCGAGATGCTGTATCAACGGCCACAAACGGCCCGCTGTTTCACGGCTCGCGGCACTAAAAAAAAGGGGGGCACAAATAAAACAGATGGTCCCTGCCCAATGTTTGTCGCACATCGGCCATTGGCTTTTATCACACCCCACGTCAATTGCTATATTTTCTCTCTTCTTTTTCCATACATATACCTTGTAGCCAGCGTAGCCAGCGTCGCCTTCCTTTGCCGAAAATAATGAGCCTGCTTTGAGGCTGGCGGCGAGGTTGGTTGGCTGGTGAACTCTTTTGAACTTTTGGCGCGCTCGCTCCTCGTCTCGGCGTTCGCCTTCTCCCCTGTATAAGCCTCGGGCAGCCCGTCACGCGACGTGTAGGTAAGCCCGGTCCAAATCCATCCGCCTGAGCCACGCCATACCACGCCGCACGCAAGTTGGAGCCTTAGTCTCGTGCGTTCAGCCAGCTCGCCCGCCCGTCCTGTGTACGACTAATGCGTTCCTCGACGGAGACCAAGGCCCGCGTGCGAGGTCCTTTTTATTATGTTTGCTCATTTTATTTTCTTCATTGATTAGACTCCCCATTGTCATGCAATGCCGTCCAATCGGAGCTGCAGCAACCCCTTCTGCTCGATTGCCTGGTGCCACAGAGAGAGAGAGAGAGAGGAAAAGAGAGAAAGAGAGAGAGAGAGAGACTTCACTTTGCGATTCTGCCTGCGTTGGCTCATCCCATCGGCCCCAGCCACGGCCCCAGCCTCTCCTTTTCCCATATCATCTCTTTTGCCGGACTCTGTCTGTCTCTCTCTCTCTCTCTCTCTCTCTCTCCCTCCCTCTCTTTCTCTCTCTCTCTCTGCCCCGTCTTAATTGAATAGCAACGCGGTGCTCGGTGCATCCCCCGACCTTCCGCTCCATTCCATCCGGATCCGGAGAGGTCGTCTCGTCCGCCCCGCGGTGGTGCTGCTATGCTCGTTGCTACGGACGGTGTTCTTCTTCATGGAGGCCGTGAGGGTGGCATTATACCAACTTTTGGAGCGCCAACTTTGAGCGCGCGGTGCGCGCGCCCCCCGCTCCTGGCCGATCTTTTACCTTACGCTCGCGATAGCTTCGTCTACCTCTTCTTCTTCTTCTGCAGGAGTGGCTCCCGTGCCGCCGCTCCCGACTCGCTCGCGCCGCCGTTAGGGGCGGGGTAG
>NW_026267359.1:311092-312777 GCF_000697945.3 Frankliniella occidentalis | reverse complement strand
GGGGGCTGGCCTGCAGATAATCCGGCGAAGGCGATAAGAAAATAAATGAGGCGTTGTTGCGAACTGGACGCGCCGCCGGCAACTTTGATGGGGGTAATTAATCGTGTCTTTCTGCCTACTACTCCCCCCCCCCCTTCCCCTCGCCCGCTAGTGCCCCGTTCTCCGTGTGTCTCTCTCCCTGCCCTCTTCCTCCCCACTCTCTTTCCTTTCCTCTCCCCCCTGAACGGCGTGTTTAGCTCCCGGGCTCGCGCGCTGTTGATTATGCCTCTGACGGACAAATAACACTCAATCCCACCCCTTTTCCCGGCCCTCATCCCCTCCTGTCGCTTGTTCGGATCTCATCCCCAGCACCGCCGCCTCGCCGCGCCGCTGCCTCTCTTTTCACTGATATACCCTTCACTGTCATCAATCACCTGCTGCCACCAATCAAGTCGCGGGATTCGTGATGAATTCATTTTCTCTCTGACGCCGAGCTGCTGCTGGCTGCTGTGCTGCTGCTGCTGTCGCATCCACTCCACCACCCAGCCGCTCACATTTTCCTAATCTTTTCCGAGATACCCCCAAACCCAGACGGTTGGGATAAATTCGTCGCGAATCTGATCATTATGGGTCGTCTTTATACAACCGGTCCATATGGTGGTCGAGATAACTTCCGGAAAGTTCGCCTAGCGTTTTGTGCGAACAACGAAAGGGTTGGTGAAGAAAAAGTAGAAGAAGTCGAACTCGCAACTCAAATATGACAGCCGTTCGCCACTCGAATGTGTAAATACCAGGGGGAGGTCACTCTGATGGCATCAACAGGTAACGGGGTGAAGGTGCGGTTTAGTGAACAATGCGATGCCTCCTAACGACAAAGTCCGATGTATTGCGCTCCCGTTACACAAAGTTCGATCTGTTTCGCTCCCGTTACACAAAGTCCGATGTGTTGCGCTCCCGTTACACAAAGTTCGATCTGTTCCGCTCCCGTTACACAAAGTTCGATCTGCTTTCCGTCGCGCTCTGCATCGCGGTCTTTTCATGTTTATATTTTCGCTAATATTGCCGGTGGAAAAAAAGTAAAAGATGCTGTCTGTTGCTAAAAGATTGAAGAACAACATACTCTAAAGAAAAAATTGAATGCCACAACAACAAAACTGCGGTAGCGCTCTAAACTTGGGTCTCCCGAGAGCGGCCAAAAGCAGATCGAACTTTGTGTAACGGGAGCGGAACAGATCGAACTTTGTGTAACGGGAGCGGAACAGATCGGACTTTGTGTAACGGGAGCGAAACAGATCGAACTTTGTGTAACGGGAGCGCAACACATCGGACTTTGTCGTTAGAAGGCATCGAATGCTGACGGTCACCCACCTCACATGAAATTCAAAAAGCCCCCCCGCTCAAAAAAAATTGTCGTTGTTAGTTTAATCAACGTTGCAGAACGTCACGCGGGTCATCTTTTGTTGCTGCGACATTAACTTGATCCGCGGACCCTGCCCTGCATGTGCGCCCAGCGGACCATGACAGATCGCGTTTGCTGCTCACCCTCCTTGACCCCTCGACAGTAAGAGCCATCTGACTAGGGTAGTTGCGCGCGTCGAACGGAAATTTGAGAGTTGTCTCGGGCCTTCTTGTTTCTCTCATATTTCGCCCCAGGATCCAGCCGACGTGGTTGAGGGTTGGTGGGAGAGAGACCGGAGGAGGGGGGG
>NW_026267359.1:307106-311042 GCF_000697945.3 Frankliniella occidentalis | reverse complement strand
GGGGGGTGAGGGCGAAGACCTGCGCATAAAACCACCAGGAGAGAGACTGTCGTCGCTAGTCCAAAGGAACGAACTTTTAATCAAATTCAAAGCGACCCTGCCGCATCGCTTTCCTTATTCATCTCTTTTGCCACTCCTCCTTCGCTGCCGCGCTTGTCTCCGCGAGTTTGGGTCTGCTGCTTCACGGATGATGAGAAGTACTCATCTCTGCACGCCTCATCTCTGCTCCCTCTCTCTCTCTCCCTCTCTCTCGCTCGCTCTTTCACTCTCTCGATCTCTCACGCACACACTCCCCCTACCCTCTTTTCATCTTGTTCGCGTGATCCTCTCCTGATCCACTTTACCTCGTCCTGAACGCCCGATCGGTCTCTGCCAAGCAAGCAGACTTGACCTCGAGCGAGGATGATCATATCCCGTTAGTTGTCAGGCCAGAAAACGACCGTGAAATGACAAATCCATTATTGTCTCGCAACGGTACACTTTGGCAGCGACGACCAATCTGATCTGCATGGTACGCAGTCAAGCGCGTGTGTGCGAGTAAAAGCGTCGCGCCCTCTTTAAAGAGACGAGTTTGTGCCGAGGGATTGCCCGAAATACTCTGTTATAGTTGGCCGCCACGCCGTTTTCTTGCGCTCTCGCCCAAAAGTAGTCCTTTCGGTTTACGCTCAGAAAGCGAAGAAGAGCTACCCAGTCGCCGGCCGAAGTGCAGTCGGACTGTCACTGCAACTTCCGTCCCCCCGGATAAAAGATGAACGATGGCGCGAGGGCTGCGCTCGAATACCTCGGCGATGCGCGCGGAGCCAGCCAGGCCCGGCAGGCCCTCGGGCAGGCCGCGATGGCGCTTTCGCACGCCCCCGCGATGTTGTCGCCACGGCCGGGGCGTTCCGCTTCAGCCGGAACTCATCGCGAATTCAACGGCGGGCGCGTGGCGGAGACCCGTCGTCACCGGGGCGGCAGCCATCCCCGCTCCTGGGGGTGCAGGAAGCTGGAGGACTGTCTCACAAGGCAGAGTGAAGCGCCATGGATTACAAAGAATTCCACACTGTTAGGAAAAGAGAATTTTGTAAACGCAACGTGAAGAATGTCTTTGTAAATTTACAATATGCTTTGTGATTATCGGTTTACAGACCATGATGTAAATTTAAGCAGATTCATCCTTTTCACAGTGAATTCACTTTTTTAAAAATCGCTAATTGGTTTTTAAATTGCCAAGCTGTATAACACTTTCAAGATACATATTTTTCTTTGTGAAATTCTCAAGTTATAATTTGTCATTTAATTAGATTAGAAGTTGCTGTTTTTGTTGTTGTTTTTTTGTTTTGTTTTAGTTGACAGAATGTTTGACACGGTTCCATACTCACTTGAAAGCATACTAGCTTGCAATTGTTTTACCGCGGTGAGAAATTAATAATACGAAGCATACGTTGAAGACAAATGAGAGAGGGAAATGCCGCCGCGGCTCCCTCTTTCGCATAATTACATTGCCTTTAGTGCAGCTCACTGTGCCTTTTATAAATATGTACCGCGCGTCACCGTTATGAGCCGTGACGGGCTAATCGATGCACATCGGTGGCGTGGCGTGTGGCGTCCGGCCTGCTCGGCGAGATTGACAGCCCGGGCGGGCGCGGAGGCGGCGGCGGCGGCTCCAGTTGTGACACGGATATCGGGTGGGCCCGGTGGGCCTGTACTTCGTCCGTCCGGTATTCGCCCCTCGTACTGCCTCTCGCATGCATGCGCCCGGCGCTTTCCGTATATTTGTTAATGACATATTATTTTTGGAATAAAAGATGTCTACGTTTCGCTCTGAAAATTATCACGCGGATTTCTTTTTGAAAAAAGATCTGTAGGGCATATTCGAAAAGGGACAAACTTAGTAGAAATTTTTGAAAATCGTGATGCTCTGCAGGTACGGATACCTGGGTGGACGTGGACATGTAGAAGGCCTCTGTGCTTTGTCTCTGTCCGCCGGAGCGAAGCGTCACACCATCCTGCTCCTCCTCACACACTGCCGCTCCTCTCGACAACGTGACGCGATGCCATAAATCCGAACAGCCGCATCTCTCTCTCTCTCTCTCTCTCTCTCTCTCTCTCTCTCTCTCTCTCTCTCTCTCTCTCTCTCCCTGCTCGCCTCCTGCGGCGGCTGTGCGTGACACGCGCGCAGGTCAGGCACGCGCCTGGTGGAAGGGGTAAGGAGGGGTGGGGGGAGAACGGTTCACTGACCACAGTCACACCGGCGGCACCACGGCGGGCGCGGCGGGGCCGTTCGACACCACCTGCCTCACTATTAAACTGTTTGGTGCCGCTGACTCTTCTGCCCAATGCCACTGCTTTAGAGAGAGAGAGAGAGAGAGAGAGAGAAAGGAAGATTTGGCCGCTATCAGGAGGCCGCCATCTCCTGCACGCGAGTGCCGCGTGCTTGGGTGCCCTAAACGAGACTACCGTTTAAACGATTCTCTGTATTTATGCACTCGCACTTGTCGTTCGTAGTCTGCGGCCATGCGATGTCGAGGCTGGGCCGTTCACGACCATCTTTAACATTGGTATCAGTGCCTCGTCGCTCCTGTCTATGCCGCGTTAAGGTGACGACATGTGTCGGTCCGGGCTCGGCCTCTGATAGAGGATTCTGCTCTCACATTACGTCTTCTCCAGGCGGCGGGGCCACCGGACACCTACCTCGTTATTACCCTATCATCGATCTTGTGTGTTCATGCTCGCCCCGACCCGCCTTGCCCCGCCTTGCCCGCCCCGCCCCGCCATCACGGCTTTAATATGTTGCACGGGCGCCTGGGTTGCCCTCTCTGCCCTCCCGTTCCCGCCTCATGATTTGAATGTAATTGAGGTCTTTAGGAAAAATTGCATTTTGTCGTTTGATAAAAATCACATCAGAATGCAGTTTGGGACACGGACACGGCCTGGTCTGGTGGGTCCGGTGTCGCGATTGCGGCAGCAGTAGTCATGTCTGATATACGCGATAGCCCTCTTAGACATTCCGATGTATTTTTTTGTTGAAAGCCTATGAAGCTTTTTCGCATACTTAGCGTACGGCATGCCGAGGCGAGCAGGCTTTCCGTGTTGCTGCTGTTCAGTCCGTTTTGCGCGAGGCAGATTAGCTGCGCCACGCGGCCTCGTCGTCCGCCGTTGCTCACGTCTAGCTCTGACTAGAACACGGCGCAGAGGTGCTCCGCAAACGTTGTGGCACCGACCCCCCTCCTGGCTGCAGAGGTAATTGGACAGGCGGACAGCTACGCTGTTCCTCACGGGCTGTCACCCTCACGCTGCCCGCTCATCATTCGGACCTCTTCCGCCCCCTCCTCCGTTAACTTCCTCCGCGCCGTCGTACTCACTGCTGGCCCTCGCCGTTCTTTCACTCCTCCTGCCTCTGCTGCATCTCAGGCTGTTCGAAACAACAGGTTCTGTCGGCCCTCGTCAAACACTCGCAGTCTCATAACTCCACCGCACCCATTACAATTACGGACCGCACACGTGAGGCATTTCATTTTGGTAAAACGCTTGTTGTTAGCATCAGGTAGAGAGTCAGAGAGAGAGAGAGAGAGAAAGGAAAGGGGGGAGGAGGGTGGGTGATGAAAAAGAATACGACACAACAAAGTGGAGTGGATGGTCGACAATTACACCGAAAGCTGCAGGCGGGCAGGAGGCCATTTGCTGCACTCGGCGCCTGCCGGGAAATTTTCAAAAACAAAAGAAAAGTCGATGAACTAATTACCGTTACAAATTTCCTACGACATGTTATATTGAATGATGCCACAGCAGAGACATATTTTCTGTTATATAGTTATTGTTCGAGGGACTAGCGTAAGCCTCTTATGCCTGATTCATATCTCTTGAGTGAGCGAGACGATGCTGCTGATGTAATAATGTGATATTATTAGTTTCTTCTGTTTCCCCCTACCCCCTCTCCAGCCCGGACCCGTTTTG
>NW_026267359.1:303018-307056 GCF_000697945.3 Frankliniella occidentalis | reverse complement strand
CCTCTCCGTTCCTGCCCGCATGGTCCCTTTTCTGAAGAAGCGGCGCGAGAAATTTTTGCATGCTCGCTCCGGCGGGTAAATAGCGTAATAGCAGACTACTTTGCGGAATAATTTTACCATTTTCAGAGACGCATTTCACACGTGTATAAAGTAATAATAACAGCTGCTGGCTGGGGTAGGATATGTTAATAATTGTTTTAGGATGGCTTGTCCATCCTGGGAGGGGGTTCGTTAGAAGCGATGCGGTAAGCCGACTAGGAAAATGCGAAACGGGCCTGCTTTCCGTGCAACTGTGTTGCAGGTTAGCCTCAGCGAGCATAGGGATCGACGAATTTAGCAATTTAGCGAATTTTAATACTGATTTAAAAGTTGCGAGCCACATTATAGGAAATGTTTGGTGCTTTTACGCTCTCTGCTGTCTCTGCTCTTACTCCAGCCAGCAGCTGATCAGAGCCCGAGAAGGAGAAAGATGGAGAGAGAGGAGCGATGAGGTAGCCGTGGTCGGTCAGGTCATTCAGAAATTATCTCTCTGCACCATCTAACTCATGCCCCGGGGAGTTGCGGACGGCCGAATTGGCTAATAAACAATCTCATGCTCCACGGACTCCCCTCCCCTCCATTTCCATCTTGCAGTCTGCCACCCCGTTGTTGGAGTAGACGCTGGAGTGACAGATAGGCTACCTGTGGCACGCCGGTCCTATTAGAGGTCTCTAGCAACCCTTGTTCCAGAGAGAGATAGTCCCACTCATCTATAGGGCTTCATCGCTGCATTTGTCGCACGTAGTGGCGTCAATCAAAATACGCCGTGGTCGCCTTTCTTGTTGTGCTAAAATTGTGGCATTCCTTTTTAGATGCCCCGAACTTATATCCCTCCTCAAGTAATTGCCAATTTGTGGCCGCTCTTCCCAAACTGTTTCTTCCTTTTGTCGCTTTAAAGCCAAATTTTGGGATTCTCTCAAGAGGAGACTTGATTTTGTGAAGCAAGAGACCATAACTTTAAAAATTGGAAGTCTGTAAAAGAAGGCCAAAATTTTGCATTAAAAATAAAAGCCATACCTGGCAATCTAAGTGGAGCACGGATTGTCGAGTTGGTGAGCATCGATCTTTCCGCCTTTCCGTCCTCTACCCGCGGCAACAATGCGTCTCAATTAATGACGCATGTCGCCCGCTCACCTTAGTCATATTACCAAAGTTTGTCCACGGCAGCCTGTTTATCATGTGCAACTGCTCTCCACGGGAGATCAAGCTCCCCCCCCCCCCCCCCCCCCGGCTGACAAACTAAGTTGTAGCTGAGAGTGCGACGCATTAACGCCCTACCCACCACTGCACCGGGGGGATCCACATCCCTCTCTCCCCACAGTTCTCTCTCCTCCCTCCTCCCCTCTCTCTCTATTTCTCTTTCCCTCTCTCCCTCCGTCTGTTCTCTCTGTCTCTTTCACTCTCCTTCCCCTCACCCTCGCTTGTCGGATTGAGGCTGGCTGCGATGTTGAAAAACAAGTGCAGAAGCTTGCTGTGAATATATGAGGTTGCTACTTGTGATGTATGCAACTTTTCCTCGGCATTCGCTCGCAAAAACTTGTTTCCGTGTGTTTCAGGTTGGCCCTCCCTTGTCACCGTCGTGGACAAAGCCCCATCAACAAAACATTCAAAACTCTTAGCACACGTAAGGTACGAGCATAATCTGTGGCGGCAAGCGGCAACGTCCAAACTGGATTTGAAACTCGAAAATAAACTCTGTTTGATGGACAGGGAGAGGTGGGAATATTAGAGAGCGGCGGAGCAGAAAGGGGCATGCCTGGACTGAGTACGTTTTAAAATACACCGCGATCTAAAGGAACAAGCTGAGAAAGACGAGGCAAAGAAGAAAAAAACAGGAAGAAGGCTGATTGATTTTGACTGGTTGTCTTACGCATCGCATCAGGCCATCTCGATTTCCTCCACGACGCACGAAAGCAGAATGCACGCGCGTTATTTTGGGAACACGTGCGCCGAGTCGGGGAGCCGTGTCACACACATGGCGTGAAAACTGTGAAAACTCTGTATATAATGAATAAGATTCTACAGAATGAAGTTGTGCCCTGCATAGTTTATGGCGCTGCTCCCGTAATGGGTATCACCCAGTTTTGCGTGGCAGTTAAAACTAATCGGAACCGGCCCGGCCGCTGCTTGCTCGGTATCAGCAAAGCGGCTCGGCTGGGGCCGTGGCGCTGCCGTGAAAGCCGCGAGCGAGCAGCGACAGCTTTCAGATAAGAGGAGTATTTAATAAACATCAAAACGAGCCGCGGGACGTTTTACGGGAAAATATTAAAACTCGCGCGACGCGCACCCTGCCCCCGCGGCCAATCTCGCCTCTTCAACCGCGGAGCTTTTTGAACCCCGACATGCAGTATGCATGAAAGAGAACGCTTCAACGCCGCCCCTTGTGTTCGTTCGACATGATAATGCGTGCGCTCTGCGCTGCGGCGGATGAGCTTGAGGGAGTGACAAGGTCAGAAGCAGCGGACGGGGCGTGGACAAGAGAAGCACTGCAAAATGCTTGCAAAGAATGAACTTGTCAGTAGTGCAAACGGTTTTCTTTGCAGCTTGCAAAGAATTTGTTTGCTGGACGAACTAATTATTTATTGAAATACGAAAATCGAAAATTATTTGCAACGTTGCCAAGGATATAGTTTGCAACATTGAGGACGCTAGGGAACGAACGCCATAGCGTTTGGATACATGTGTTCCACCATAGGCAGGTGATGGCACCCCACAACTTTCCGTGAATACATGCGTACACATTTTGCCTGAATTAAAGAGACTATGGAGGGCAACTCTGAATGATCTCGGGTATTTTGGGTGAATTCGGGGTGAATTGCGGTGTGCTGAATGGCCGGAGTGGCCTATAAGGGAGCCTCGCAGACCATGGCCTAGCTCTGCGGCCCCTCCGCTGAAAAGCACATCTAAACTCTGAAAGCGGTGGGGTGCCCGGGCTCGGACCGGGGGATAAGCGAGCTCGCCGGAATGCGAGGTTCAAAACCGGCGCGCATCGGCTCAATGGCGCATTCTTTGACTTGACGTGGTCACTGCTTTAGCTTTTAGCGGTGCTGGGCTGCTCGGCAGCCAGTGCGTATCGTCTTTGCGTTGTTGAGGCCGTACGGGGAGCGGTATAGAGAAAGTATAGGGGATGAAACATTAAACTCGATGAGGCCAGATAGAGATGAGCGAGCACTTTATTTGATCAGTAGAGAGAAAATGTCGATCCTTCGCGCCAGAGATTTGTTTGTAGAGAGAGAGAGATGCCCTGTGTTCATTACTCGCCCGTTTACCCGCGGGATCTATTGTTACTGCTGTGTGTGCTCAGAGGCACGCAGTGCGACGCGTCGTGTGTAATGAGTTAGTTGGGACCATTAAGGCGCGCGTCGCCATGCCCGCGCCCCTCGCGTCCTTGCAACAACAATAATCGCGCATTAATCGCACAAAAATCACGCGCTTTGGCGTCACTGCTGCTCGTGTCACGGAGCCGACTTCTCTGCCCCCCAAAAAAAACAAAACAGTGGTACACTGCCTGCCGTCGAGTGCACTTTTCACCTTATTGTGGGTGGAGGGGATGAGAACATAGTGGGGAGACGAGCGGGCTCAAAGTCAGAGGGGACAAAGGGGAGCAGCAGGATAGGGGAGTGGGGGCCTTGTTTGCCAGACGACAGGGAGCAGGGAGCGGTGGGTAGAGCAGTGGGGGCAGGCGAATGGAAAGAAAGTAAGATGGAGTGTTCTGAGTTTTTTTTTTTTTTTTTGTGTGTGAGTTCGGCTGAGGAGTAGGGGCAGTGGATAGAAGCGCAGGTAAAGGTAGGTGGGGTCGCCGCCGTGGGGAGAGGGCAGTGGGGAGTGATATCGGAATATGCTCCGCAAATTGGCCTCCTGTATAACGCGCGGAAACCTTTGAAGGCGGGCGGAAGAGCGACGAGCAGCCGCAGGGGCGCGTCTTCAATCACAGAACGGTGTGTGTGTGTGTGTGTGTGTGTGTGTGTGTGTGTGTGTGTGTGTGTGTGTGTGGTGGGG
>NW_026267359.1:298872-300323 GCF_000697945.3 Frankliniella occidentalis | reverse complement strand
GAGGACACACACTGGTGAGAAGCCGTACAAGTGTGATGTATGTAAAATGCGTTTTACTCAGAAGAGTCATCTTGTCGAGCACATGAGGACACACACTGGTAAAAAGCCTTACAAGTGCGACGTATGTAAAGTGCGTTTTTCTCGAAAGGGCAGTCTTGTCGCTCACATGAGAACACACACTGGTGAAAAGCCATACAAGTGTGATATGTGTAAGGAGGTCTTTAGGTTTCTATCACAATTTAATAAACACAAAACAATTTGTCGCTAACTTTATCCCCTTTCAAAATCTTAAACTTTGTAACCTGTTAAATCATATTTTTATAACTATCGGTGTCAATTTATTTTTGTTTGTTCATTGTATTACGAAAAAAGTGGAGGTCTACAGAATTCATCATTTTGACGACACCTTCATTTTGTTAATTGCTCGTGCATGCCGGTTATGTGGCGGTTCGTGGACCCGAAATCCTTAATGTTTGTTACCAGACCAGGCAGTTTTTCAACGACTATTGCAACAATTTTTTTTGTCATTGTATTACGAATAAATACTAGGTAGATGTACGCCAGACCACGTCTCGCGTAACACGCTTCGCGATATCTCACGAAACACTGTTACGATGCGACGCGCCTGGCATACATCTACCTAGGCTTGCGGCGCTGACACCGGAGTCGGGCAAAAGACAGAGTCGTAGATAGTCCTTCGGCTTCAAAGGACACAAATTTTACCCCCAGGACTTCATTTTGACGAGTTGCCCCACCAGAGTCCATCAAATGTCTGAGAAACAACATTAATATAAGAAGGGGTCATTTTCAAGTGGAAATCGCCCTCTGGCGACTAAACGGTTAGTAAAAGAGCCAAACGGACAAAATTTTGATCCTACGGACTCTACTTTGACAAGTTACGTCTTAGAAAAATGTAAAAAAATAAAAAATTAGGAGAAGTATTTTGGGGTTTTCGTTTTTGATTTTTTTGACAGGTCAATTTTTAAGCTAGGGGGCTCAAAATCAATACCGTTCTTGCTTTGTATGCCACAAAGCTAAGCTAAAAATTTCAGGTACCTAGCTCAACCCGTTCTCGAGTTATCGTGTTTACAGACAAACAGACAGACACACACACAGACAGACAGACACGAAACTTTTTGATCATCACTGGAGTAATAGGCTTCGCTATCGCTCAGCCAACAAGGGTATCCAGATTTAATCAACCTGGCGATATTTCCATTTTGTTCCTTTCATGTGCATGCCAGTTATGTGGTGGTCCTTGGACTTTGGCGATACAAATTTCTGACGTGGTGCTTTTGTTGCAGCGGTGGCGATTCCAGTATTTGTTTCAGCAGCGCGGCGTCCTTGGGGAAGGATCCTGAAGAGGTGTCCGTCGCAGACTGTCCCGAGCTGGACGAGCTGAAACAAGAGGACGATCCGCTGGGGCTGGTGGTGGCGGCGTGCTTCTCGGT
>NW_026267359.1:297841-298399 GCF_000697945.3 Frankliniella occidentalis | reverse complement strand
GAGGACACACACTGGTGAGAAGCCGTACAAGTGTGATGTATGTAAAATGCGTTTTACTCAGAAGAGTGATCTTGTCAAGCACATGAGGACACACACTGGTGAAAAGCCGTACAAGTGTGATGTATGTAAACTGCGTTTTACTCAGAAACACAATCTAGTCGCTCACGTCAGGACACACACTGGTGAAAAGCCGTTCACGTGTGATGTGTGTAAGACATCCTTTAGGTTTCAATCAAATCTCAATAAACATAAAAGAATTTGTTTTCCTATGTAAGTTCATTCCTTTTCATTTCTTATTTTTTTGTAACCAGTTGAATTATACTTTCATTTTTAATTGCAATTATTACAAGGTTGTTTGTTCATTGTTTCATGAGTAAAAACGGGGGTGTACGCATACAAATTTCATCATTCCGACAAACACCTCTATTCGGTTGCTTTGCTTGGTGAATGGTAGTTAGTGGCGGTCCCTGCACCTACAAATCCTTAATTTTTGTTACCAAATCAGGATTTTTTTTAGCAATTATTGTAATAATTTCGCATTTTCTTGTTTATTGTAAT
>NW_026267359.1:294075-297499 GCF_000697945.3 Frankliniella occidentalis | reverse complement strand
GACGAGCTGAAAGAAGAGGACGACCCGCTGGGGCTGGTGGTGGCGGCGTGCTTCTCGGTGCAGGACAAGCAGTGCCCAGCGGAGGACGCGGCGAGCATTGGGTGCGGACCTGCGGATACTGAGGTGCAGGAAGAGCAGCGCGACCAAGATGAAGAAGTGGCGTCTCCTCCCGGCGGTGCTTCTAAGTCGGGTGGTTCGGCCGTCCCTCGTGCCGTCCGGTATAGAACCCGCGACGCTCAGCCGGTGCAGGACAAACAGGACGACCAGAAGGCCTCGCGGGTGCTGCGGAAGAAGCAGCTCGGCAGGAAGAGCACCGGCAGCAGGACCGGAACGACCGGAAGTAAAACCAAGGTCATTGGCGCTCTGCAGACGAACTCGCGCGGGAGCACCGGTGGGGCCTTTAAATGCGATGTCTGTGCGAATAGTTTTGCACGAGCGTATAATCTTAAGCTGCATAAAATGTATCACACTGGGGAAAAGCCACATGGCTGTGACCTCTGTCCGATCCGTTTTACTCAGAAGGGTGATCTTATCAAGCACGTGAGGATACATACTGGCGAAAAGCCGTACAAGTGTGACGTATGTAAAATGCGTTTCACTGATAACAGCAATCTTGTCAAGCACATGAGGACACACACTGGTGAAAAGCCTTACAAGTGCGACGTATGTAAAATGCGTTTTTCTCAGAAGTCGAGTCTTGTCGCTCACATGAAAACACACACCGGTGAAAAGCCTTACAAGTGCGATGTATGTAAAATACGTTTTACTGAGAAAAGCACTCTTGTCAAGCACGTGAGGACACACACTGGTGAAAAGCCTTACAAGTGCGACGTATGTAAATTGCGTTTTTCTCAGAAGTGTAGTCTTGTCCGTCATATAAGAACGCACACTAGGGGAAAAGCCATACACGTGTGACATGTGTAAGAATGCCTTTAGGTTTCTATCAACATTCAATAAACACAAAACAATTTGTAGCTAACTTCATTTCTTTTTGATATCTTGAACCTTCTAATCCAGTTAAATCCGTTTTTTAATAACGATTGTTCTCAATTTATATTTGTTTGTTCATATTATTAAGAATAAAAACGGAGGCTTACAGAATTCATCATTTCGACGACACGTCAATTTTGTTACTTGCTCGTGCAGGCCGGTTATGTAGCGGTCCTTGCAAGTCGAATACTTAATTTTTGTTACCAGATCTGGCAGATTTTTTTTAGCAATTATTGTAATAATTTCGCATTTTCTTGTTTATTGTAATACGAATAAACACAAGGGTATACAGATTCAAAAAACCTTGCGACATTTCCATTTTGTTCCTTGCTTGTGCATGCCGGTTAAGGTTATGTGGCGGTCCTTGGTTCTTGGCGATGCAAGTTTCTGACGCGTGCTCTTGTTGCAGGCGGCGAGTGCTTTTTCTCCAGCGGGGCGACCCTCGGGGAGGATCCTGGAGATATCAGCATCGCCGGGGGCAGCTCGACGAGCTGAAAGAAGAGGACGACCCGCTGGGGCTGGTGGTGGCGGCGTGCTTCTCGGTGCAGGACAAGCAGTGCCCAGCGGAGGACGCGACGAGGATTGGGTGCGGACCTGTGGACTCCGAGGTGCAGGAAGAGCAATGCCCAGCAGAGGCCGCGGCGAGCATTGGGTGCGGACCTGTGGACTCCGAAGTGCAGGAAGAACAGCGAGACAAAGATGAAGAAGTGGCGTCTCCTCCCGGCGGCGCTTCTAAGTCAGGTGATTTGGCCGTCCCTCGTGCCGTCCGGTATGGGCCCTGCGACGCTCAGCCGGTGCAGGACAAACAGCAGGACGACCAGAAGGCCTCACGGGTGCTGCGCAAGGAGCAGCTCGGCAGGAAGAGCACCGACAGCACGACCGGAAGTAAAACCAAGCCCCTTGGCGCTCTGCAGACGAACTCACGCGGGCGCAGCAGCGGTGGGGCCTTTAAATGCGATGTCTGTGCGAAGAGTTTTGCACGAGCGGATAATCTTAAGGTGCACAAAATGTATCACACAGGGGAAAAGCCACATGGCTGTGACCTCTGTCCGATGCGTTTTACTCAAAAAGCCCATCTAGTCGCTCACATGAGGACACACACTGGTGAAAAGCCGTACAAGTGTGAAACGTGTCATATGTTGTTTTCTCGTAAATTTCACCTTGTCTCTCACGTCAGGACACACACTGGTGAAAAGCCTTACATATGCGACGTATGTAAAATGCGTTTTACTGAAAAAGGCAATCTTGTCATTCACATGAGGACCCACACTGGTGAAAAGCCCTACGAGTGTGACGTGTGTAAAATACGTTTTAGTCGGAAAGACACTCTTCTCGCTCACGTTAGGACACACACTGGTGAAAAGCCATTCAAGTGTGAAACGTGTCAAATGTCGTTTACTCAAAAAATCACCCTTGTCGCCCACATAAGGACACACACTGGTGAACAGCCCTACAAGTGTGATGTGTGTAAAATGCGTTTTTCTCAGAAAAGTACTCTTGTCACTCACGTTAGGACACACACCGGTGAAAAGCCTTAAAGGTGTGACCTGTGTACCAAGGCCTAAGGCATTCAGTAAAATATCAAATTTCAAAAACCACAAAAGGATTTGTAGTTCCATTTAACCCTTTTTCTTTTTCAAACTTTAACTTTTGTAACCAGTTCAGTATTGTGCATTGTGATGAATTAATTGCTGTTTTTGCATTGCATTGCGAATATAACAGGTTTCATTATCCCGACAACACCTTTTTTTCGACTCTCTTCCCTTTTTGCGCATGACGGATATTTTGCGGTTCTTGGACCTTAAAAATTATTAATAATACTTTTGTTCATTGAGACTTGATGTATACCTAAAACCTTAAAAAGAACTTACTGATCTGGGCAAGTCGTTGGCAGATTTTGTTTATGCTCTGCTCTGGAACCAGTGCTTGCCCATTTCCAAACGACGTCGTCGTTCCCGATCCTGAAGTGGTAGGAGGCGGACCACTGTCGGGAGGGATGTTTGCTCCACGAGCAGCTCAAGAAGTAGTTATGAGCTCCTTATAACGACCCAAGTTGGCGACGACGGCTGCACAGCCAGGCAGTACGTCGGGGGACGAAATTAGTGGGAAAGTTTTTCGGCCGTGACACAATGTTAACGGGTCGTGCGCTTGTTCGACCTTTTTTTGCCCGATGTGCGGGGGCGTTTCTGGTTCGCTAAATGTTAGCGCCTTTTATTTTAACTTCGATTTTGCTTTTGAATTTGGCCGTTTTCCCGGCGTTTGATTGTTCCTGCCTTTTGTCATGACCGTTTTCTTTTGCCCAATGACCTGAGCCTAGGCTAGCAGGGCCGTGTCAGGTGGGCGCGGGTCGAAATGAGACCCCTTCGCTCCGCCGCCCGCTCCCCTCTTTTGCCCCTCAAGCCGCTAATAGCTGTGGGGACTCCTCCCCCCCCCC
>NW_026267359.1:292154-293620 GCF_000697945.3 Frankliniella occidentalis | reverse complement strand
TTTTGTTTTGTTAATCCCGCTCTGCACTGTTCCACTAATCTTTTGATCGCAGAGAGTTCTGTGTTTACTCCGACTTCATCAGCTGGAAGCATCGTCTAGTACCGTAGGACAGGAAAAGTTTATGAAAAGTTGCATTCATCGCCACTTTTGTAAGTTGCTTCAATATGAAGGTTCGTCATGACGGTTTGACGATTTAATTTAACGTTTCATGCACGAAATTGTAAACTTGATTAGGTATGTTGAAAACGTCACCTCACCTTTATTTTAAGGGAACAAAAGTGATTTACCCAAAATTGTGCTCATTACCTTCCCTTCCCAGACCGTGCTCTTTGCTTACCGGCTCTGTGGCGGGTGGCCTCACCACTATTGTAGCCAAAGCGTCAAGGGGGCTGAACTGCACGGGCCCAGGTGTGCAGGCAGCGCGGCGGGGGGTTCTGCGGGGGTGGCCTGGGACATGTTCAGGATTTCATTATCCCCCCGTAGGGTGGGCCGCCGAGGGGCGGTGCACATACGGTGCCCCCCCGGGGGAGACCCCCTTGATGAGGCGAGGGTTTAGCTCAGGTGGATTCCCCTCCCTTCCCCCTTTCCCCCTCCAACTTGCTCCGTAATCCGCGGGTGTGTGGTGCGCACCAGAAACACCTGTCCTTGTCGCGGCCTGTACCGTGTATGCCCGACTCGTGTCCAGAATACTAAATTTCTAAGCATTTTGTCTGTGCATCCTCGTTGCCGCCATGCTGTTTCCTGGAGGAGTCAATGAGAGTTTCAGAGCTTGTATACAAAAAAGGGTATTGTTCGGGTTTGATTATGAGTCGCCGGCGGGTTCCCCCCGTTGTGTCCTTTGCCTTCGGACGTGGCGTATCTACTCCATCATGGTGACCCAGTCCATGAATGCACGCACTCGGCCCTCGGAGCCTCGCTCGATATGACAAGGCACGTGCGCGACTCATTGGGATATTTGTTTCCGCTCTCCTAAACACACAAACACCTGGTGAGGTGGTGTGTGTGCGTGTGTGTGTGTGTGTGTGTAAGGGGGGGGGGGGCTTTTCCGCGTCAGGAGCCACCGTTTTCGTGCAAAAAGACCGAGGGTGTGTGTGTGTGGGTGCGGTCTACGTGGGACGAGTGGGCCCACCTACAATGACTGGTTCGGTGGGCGTACATTCTTGTGGTCCACCCGCGCCACTCACAAGTGCGCCAGTGCGACTTTTCCGGGTTGGGCGGGTCAAAGAGCACATATTGGCTCGTCACACATACTTTTTTGTGTCTTATGATTCCTGGTTGCAACATTTTATTTGCCCACTACCACCAATCCCTTATGATCAACGCGCGCGCTTCCCTCTATTTGGTGCGGCTCTCGCTTTAGGCAAACAGCCATATAGAGGCTGGTTGCATGAAATAGATTTAATAATGCTGTGCAGCCCGTCTGTTAAAGATGTATTTGTAAGGGAGAGGGGTGGTTGGTGGTGGTG
>NW_026267359.1:291081-291449 GCF_000697945.3 Frankliniella occidentalis | reverse complement strand
GGGGGCATGGGGGCGAGCACATGGCACATGAAAGTAGCGGTGAAATGGGAAACGGTGGGAATGGTTTGAACACATATTGATTTTGTGTTTGAAGTGGGTCTGACGTATACTCCGTCGACGCATGGCGTTCTTCGCGCTGTTAGCTGTGAATACGCCTTGTTGGGGTGGGGTGGGGTGCGGTGGGTTTGGGGTAGGGGAGAGAGGTTTTCCCTCTTTTCTGCTGATTGGCGTCCAGGGGTGTCTGCCGGCAAGTGTACCTGAACACTGTACCTCCCACCCCCGCTCCCTTCCCTTACTCTACTCGCAGTCACGCCTCGCTAAATCAGGCACTGTCGCGGCGGCGTGTATGCAAGATATGTGGTCGTCTC
>NW_026267359.1:288100-291031 GCF_000697945.3 Frankliniella occidentalis | reverse complement strand
CCACCCCCGCTCCCTTCCCTTACTCTACTCGCAGTCACGCCTCGCTAAATCAGGCACTGTCGCGGCGGCGTGTATGCAAGATATGTGGTCGTCTCCCGCTCTCTCTCTCTCTCTCTCTCTCTCTCTCTCTCTCTCTCTCTCTCTCTCTCTCTCTCTCTCTCCTCCTCCTCCCCCCTCTCTCTCTCTCCCTCCCTACCTCCCTCTGTCTCCCTCTCTCCATCTCACCATCCTCGCAAAATATGTGTATCCGCGCCAAATTTGTCATAGGCTGACCGGCCGTTAACCATGTGCCGCGCGCTCGTACTAACGTCGCGCGTAAGATTGGAAAGAGGGAGGGGGGGGGGTAGGGCATCCGTCTAATATAATGTTGTTGCTACAACAACCTCCATAAAACGAGGGGTCCACTTCAAACGATGAACGGCGGCGCCGCCTATCCGCCCGCGCTGCAGTTTATACTACGTCCATATTCGCGCGCGCGCGCGAAATTGTCGAAAATAATAGCGTCGTAAATTATTTTTTTTACAGCAGATTTTACTAAGCGACGAGACGCGCAAGCAGAACCACACAACACACGCAGCAAAAGTGGAAATAAAAGCTTGTCGGTAGCAGACCGGCACCCTCCACAGACAGAGTGTATGGCCGCGCAGTTCCGTTTGTGGCAGTGCCGGTGGTTATTACCCCTGTGTCAACTCATTACCCAACTAGCGGCCCTGCAAATAGTGTCGGGCAGCGCAGCGATACCCGCGGCGGCGTGCCGGCGGAGTGGTTGGTACCGCAGTTGTGCGCGCCGGCACGACGGGGCGCCGAAGAGATGTTCATGGACGAAACTTCTCGTCCTTGTCGGGACCGGGCACACACCATCCACCACCACCACCACCGTCACCTCCTTACCCCTTCTTTTGCCTGTTCGCACGTCCAAGTTTTACCCCCGACCCTCCTTACCCTAATAATTCCCACCGCTCAAAACTCCTTCCTGCTGCTGGCTGCTTTCGCGCCCTGTCTTAAATTTCGCGCCTCCCCTTTGCTCCGACATTGCTGCCAGCACCGATCCGCTTAAAGTCCAGCCAGCAGGTGCTGCCAACCTTGCTGAAGCTGTCCGCGCTCGCTCCGCAACTCTCTCGTTATTACTAACGCCATACCCTTTTTAACCGCTCCGCGGTCTTCCCGCCCCTCTCGAGCGATGCTGACAGCCTGCTCCAGCAGGTACCGCACCGGCGCCGTCCGTGGCGCCGTGTGAACGTTATCAATACCCGGCGCCCCAGGGCGATAAAACATTCATTTTACTGCCCCGGCCATTATGTCCTGCGGAATGAGATAACCTGACACATTTTCTTTATGGCGCGATGCAGAGCGAGGGCGGTGCATCTCTCTCTCTCTGTACTGCCGGGACGAGTCTTGTGAGGCAGGCGCGGTGCGGCGGGTGAAGGCAGACTGCAGTAAGAGTGTGCGTTCCCCGACCCGACTCAAAGATAGTGTGTTGGAGTGGTCATGAAAATGGCGGGCGCGGCCCGTGACGGGAAGGTGGATGATGGCAAGGTGTCAGTGTAACGGCATGATGAAATTCATAATAAAAACAGGAAGTCAAGATAACCGACGACGAGAGGGCCTCAGCACCTCACAGTCCCAGAGCAATAACGAGGTGTGGTGTTTTCCAGCAACTCGTGGCCCCCGCATGCCGACGCAGAACTAAAGGTGTGAAAATGATTGAAATTGTCATATTGATTCGCGTTGTTCAAAATTTAAAACTCAACACAAAAAATATATCCGATGATCTCTTTATGTAATCTGTTTTTTTTTCTTTTGTTATAATAGTTAAAGTTCATGGAACCCTAAGATCTTTTTCATTTAATTTTTTCGTTATTTACATCTCTCTGTCCCTTCTGTGAAGTTGTCGTCGTAGGGCGCTACCAGCGGCGGTGCACCAGAAGAGGAAGACCCTCCGTCCCTTTGAAGGCCCAGCAACAGCCGCCGCCCCCACCGCCGATGCAGCAGCAGCGGGCGCCAAGCGATGGAAATGAGAGGCGGCTCTGTGTGCCACCGGTAAATAAATCAGGCTGATTCAGTGAGGTCTCTGCCGGGCGGCAGCGCGTGCCCCGACCACGCTTGCAGCCCGTCTCTCTGCTTCTTTGTCCTACAAGGATGAGACCTCTTTTGTCTTTCCACTCCGTTACCTGACGCGCGCTTGTGCCCCTCGCTCATTTTTTTTTACATTTTTTGTTACGAAATGTTGTATGTGTTTTTGTTAATGATTTTTTTTTCTTTCGACAGTGGTGTGGGTTGTGGACGGATTTTCCGCCGCCTCGACCGTGTGATTGAGCCATCGGACACGCGCTCTGCGCAAAGAAGAAACCGGAAGCGGAAGCGCCGATTAAAATAAATGGCAACCGGGGCGGGCGTCGCGCGTCGACACTCTGGAAAAACAAAGGTATTTGGGCCTGACACCCTGTTTGCGATGCTAACGACTCTGGTGTGCTAAATTCCCCCACTTGCGCTAAAACTTAGTGACTGTTAACACTTTCGAGCCTAAAAAGTCCCTAAAATACATCACCGCGAAGGGACTTTGTCCTACCTTTGCTTTTGCTTTTTTTTCTCCAGTGGATTTGTGTGTAGCAGCAGTGCCGCAATACCCTGCCACGCCGCGCCCGCGTCGCGTGGGGCAACTGAAAAGATGTCCTGAAGCACACAGTGCACTGATCGGCGGCGGGCGCGAAGACTTAACTTGCCGGCCAGTATGGTGGACAGTATGTGGAAGTCTCGTGCGCATCGCGCCTGCTGTATAATGCAATTTTCAAAAGGCCTGGCGCCCATACCCGCACTCGGCCGACAAACATTCCTATAATCGATGCACGACGCGCCGTGGTCGCGCGTTTGTGAATTGTTTGACTGGACGAAAGCACCGCTTTGGCGCACACTTTTCCATTCTATAATAAT
>NW_026267359.1:285252-286176 GCF_000697945.3 Frankliniella occidentalis | reverse complement strand
GGGGGGGGGGGGGGGGCAGGGAATGAGATATACGAGGAAGATGACTTGAGTAACCGATTCGCCGTAGCGGGGTGTAACTCGAGCGGGCGTGCTGTAGGGTTGGACGGCGTGCTGGCGGTGGCCTCCGAGTGGCCCACCCCCGCCCCGCGCGGAGGAGAAGGCGAGTAGAGGGATGGCTAGACTAATTTACGGTTCATGAAGATGTAGTGTGCCCGTGATCATCGCGCTGCGGCCCTCACAGTGTTGTACCCCACACCCGCGCCTCCCTGCACGCTGTGATAAATCCTGACGAAAGAATTTGTTCGGACAAACTGTTTCTACATTTTTGGGCGGATTCGCGAAAAAACGAAGATGTTGAATCGCAACCTTTTGGTAGGGGCGCTACAAAGAAATTTACAAACACGGTCATAAAAATTGTTCCAGAGTACATTTAAGTGTTTCATGTCTTTACAGAAGCATTAAACTCGAAACTGCTTTGTAAAGGCACCAACACTAAAGCCCTTGGCATCTTTTTGAAAGTGTGACTTAGCACATCTGTTTCAGCAGTGTGTTTAGAAGCCTAGGATGAAAACCGCTCACTATTGCTTCGCAGTTATAAAAGCAGCCTCAATCGTTCACAAGGTGTTTTATTACAGAGCAGTACCCGCCCCTTGGGTGGTACGCGGCCTCGGGTGTACGGCGGCACGGTACGGTCTGTGCCACGAGAGCCGAGCTTGCGGAGCGCCCGGCCGTGACTTGATGCTGAGTTATGGTCGTGTGTTCACAGTACTATTCAATAAGACTCGACGCCACCGGCACACACAGACACACGTTCGTACACGTACACACACACACACACAAGCACACACCCGGGCCGCCCTCCATTTGAGTGCTGGAGCTATCTGAACATCGGGCGCCCCCTTCTCTCACCCCTCCCTCTTGCGT
>NW_026267359.1:282187-285202 GCF_000697945.3 Frankliniella occidentalis | reverse complement strand
TCTCTCTCTCTCTCTCTCTCTCTCTCTCTCTCTCTCTCTCTCTCTCCCTCTCTCTCTCCCCCTCTCTCTCCCTCTCTTTCTCTCTGTTCTCTGTGCTTCTCTCACCCCCCCTGCGGCCTGTGGGTCGATCCTGCCGCCGACGGCCGTGGCATCTGTTGTGGACCCGGGTACCTCGCCGACTCCTTCTCACTCCCTCTTCAGCGCTCTTCAGCCCTTTGTCGCCATTATTCTCTTTTGCTCAGTTGTCGCACATAAGCAGCGATGGAAAAGGTGAACTGGGTTGGACTTCTTTAGTCTCACCTCGTCATTTCTCCCAACCCCTTTGCCTTTCTGCACCCATTCGCTCTGTCTCTCCACCTCCCTCGTCCCCTTTAACTCTCTCCCTGGTGTTTCCTGCGGGACTACACGGCTGATACGGCCGTGTTGAGTCCCTTTTGTGGCGCCGGGGGTTAAGCTGCATTGTCATACCGCGGCTACTGCTGCAATCTGTAACAGCACACACACACACACACACACTCACTCACACACATACCTACACACACACCGCTTTATGTCCCCATTCCCAGACGAACGGAGTGGAGTTCCTCCCGGAATGTTATCGGGGCGCAACAGGGAATACCGTGGGGAATACACCCAAGAGCTCGCCCAAGAGCTGTCCAATCGAACAGACTTCCAACGCACCCTCAGTGTTAGGGGAGACGCAAACAAATAATTTGAAAATCGCACTCTTGTCATTCATGTATGCGACGAAATACCTTTAGAACGACAATAGTTTCTTGTACAATTTGAAATATTTTTAATGTCCAAGAAGAACCGTTATTGTTCTGCCCTCAAAAATTCAGATTAATAATCACAGACCTTCGTCACGGAGGCTACTTTGTAATACAAACCCCCCACAAACAACTGAAACTGTTCGCGTCCTTTGCTTTCTTGGAACCCTCAAATCCGAGTGCCTCACTCTTTACCCAGGAGTACGTACATCTTTAAAACTGCGCGGGGAAAATCGCGGGGCTTATCGAGGGCTGCTGGACTCCTGGCGAATCGCTTCGCTGCTAGTTTCTGGCTGTGTTTTTCGAAAGGGTGAGAGGTAAGACGACGTCCCCTCCGCCCCCGTCGCACTAAATCCGCTCCTGTATCGGCTGACAGTGTCGCCCAGGTGTTGTTTTGGCGCGCGCGCGCGTGTGGGGGGGTGGGTGGTTGTGCGCTTCTGTGTGTTTGAACAGCCTGTCTGCACAGGTGCCAACAGAAGGCACCGCCAGATACCGAGAATTATAGGCGAAAGAGGCCCACTTGTGTTTTCTGACGTAAGTAAAATGATTGTCGGAAGCACCTTTTCTCTTCTTTATCTCATTGGATAACAACGCAAAGCTCTTAAGAGTCTTGACCCCTCAACAAGAGACCTTGTACAGCATTGTAAAGCTACGTGCAGCGAGCAAGCGACATACACTCGCATTATTCATCACAAATGCCTCAGGAAAAACTAGTTAACATTTTTGATCTTAAGGTAATACCCTTAATTTTCTATAAACTTAACTTGTTCTTCGACTATAGACTCGAGCTGCAGCTCATCAGGTTGTTGCAAGCTAATGTATCAACTTAAATCGGTTAAAGTTACATTTAATCAGTTCGACTTGGCGCTGCGACTAAATGCTGAGTCTCGAATCAGCGAGAATAAGTTAATATATCAGAAACATACAGCTGTAGTTCCTTTCTCAGGCTGATTGTAAATTGAGTTGCTGCTACTGAAACTTATACTAAACGGCAGTCAAGTTCCGATCATTTCCAGTATCATCAACCAACATTCGAAACTGACTGTGCTGAGTCAGCTCTGAAATATTGGATGATGACTAAAACTGATCCGAGGGCATCGCAATGACTATCAGATGGGTGAATCCTAGAAGTGCACTTCGTGGATCCCGCACGAGGAAAACAGCGGTGACCGAGAAGCTTTATCGTGCGTGGCCTGCGTCTTGCGTGGCCTAGTTTGTGTGGACGGAGATTGCACCACGCGGGCCACGGGTTGCGGGTGGGGCGTACCTTTGCCGAGCTTGGCGCACTCTCCCGCAGTCAGGAGGACGACCCCGGCGATGACGGCCAGCAGCAGGGACGCCGTCGAGGACGCGGCCCCGGGGCGTGAGGAGTGCCTGTTCCGTCCGTCCATATGCGGTGCGCGGCCACAGACGACTGAATGTCTCGCCGACGACGGCCGGCGACGCTGACGCATTTCGGCGCCCAGATCAGCCCGCCGTGGCCGCGATTGTTTTCGTCCGACGTGTTTTAGATAAACACTCAGCCGTGTGTACGTGAGCTCTCCTCTGCTCGTAGTGACAACTTAAGTGTGTGTGAATTTTCCTTGAAATTTCGTACCCTCTGTATAGGAATAGGACACATCGACCTTCTCGCGCTTGGGTTTTCATTGCACGCCAAACACAAATTGGTTTGTATGTTTTTGTGCAAACGTTCGTGCTATGTTAAACCGCGCCGGTTGAATTTATTCGGGCAAACATGCATAATTTCGTTCAAGTGCACAAAAGTGTACAAATTATCACAGAAATTCGTGCAAAAAATTGAATTGCTAAACTACGTACAGATAAAATATACATATTCGGTTAGTGTGAATCTTCCTATTAAAGTTCCATCTCTGCTTATCTGGGCGGAAATCGCGCAGCTCCTTTATTACTTTCCGAGATAAGGTCTGAAATGGGGAGGTCGGCACTGTCGATCAGTATTTTCGCTGGTGGCCCTTCCTCATTCACCTTGACAGATACACGTTCATACTAATCACGAGACGAGACCGGTGCCGCTGTGCGTCGATAATCTCCCGTCGAGCGGAGGAGCGGGAAGCCAGGGAGCGGACGGAGGCCTCCGGAGAGCCAGTGGCTCGGAAAGCCGGAAAGCCTGCCCTCCCCCCCGTACACTCTGTCTTGCTCCCCGCCTAGGCTGGTCGGTTGCCCCGGCCTGCTGTGAGGTTCTAGCGCCGTGGGGCGGGCCCTGGAGGCCTCACACTCGGAGCCC
>NW_026267359.1:279778-282137 GCF_000697945.3 Frankliniella occidentalis | reverse complement strand
AATAAAAAAAAGACAATGATGATGATGATGATGCCATTAGTCTTATTATTTAGAAATATTTGCTGTCGGAGGATTGTTAGTCTTTATCATTGATTGTGCACCCGGTAGATGAGTTACTATCTCCCTTTACGTGGCCCGTTGAAGAGAGCCGTCGTTTTCCCCTTCCCCTCTCGCTTCCCTGCCCCTCTGGCCTTACCCGGCTGTCCAACGACGCAATCTTGTGGAAGTGCCGCGGGGCAAAGGGAATGCCGGAGAGTGTTGACAGGTCAACAAGGCGGCGGCGGTGCGAGACGCATCGGCGGTGAGGGGAAAACGGCCAGGACACGGCGAGGGTAGGCAACCGCGCTGCGCTCGGGCGCGATCCACTACGGTGTTGCCTACCTGAAGCCGAAGGCTGGAGACGGTGAGGTTGTCTGTACCTTCTGCAGGTATCCTCTGGAGAGTTCTCATAACTGGCGGTGGGGGGGGGGGGGGGGTGTGTTTGGTCTGTTTGCGCGACTTGGCCATTCATGAAATGGAGATCCCTCTGGACTGGCTCGATCCTCGAGAAGGAATCGTGGAGATAGGGGTAGTGGGTGGCGTACCCCACCGCGCGAGTAAAGCCCCTGCAGTGGATTACGTACTTTGTCCTAGAAGACGAGGGTTTTCCTATCGCGTAACGCAAGACTTGGACACAGGCGTCCACCGTGTCACACAACCAACCGGGACCTCTAGTTACCTCATGCTCCTGTTTAGAGAGTAAAATTGGCACACACAAAAAACACGGAACAAACGTGATTTGGCGTGCTAGTTGGCATGCGCCTCCATTTATATGGAATCGCGTCGAACGGTCGCCCAACCATATTAATTCGATGCTGATCCGAACGCAGAGCAGGATGCGTGCGCTTCCCTTTGCTAGGGGCTGCATCCGAACAGGTGTCCATCCCGGTCCATCCCCTCATCTCCCGTCTCTTTCCCTCCCTCTCCCTCCAAACGATGCAGCGCCTTTGTGCCCCATACTCTCACTCACATAGTCCTATTCTGGATGTGACTCTAGGTACGGAGTGCTATGCGCTTCTGCCGCATTGTGTGAGTGTGCGTGACGTGCCGGATTCTTGTTTGAAACGCGCCCGTATTTATTCTTCTACTTGTCCATTTTTCAAACGGAGGCGGGAAAGAGAAAGACTCTTTTTTTGGAAATGCACTCGTGTCCCCAATTCACCTGTCCTCGCTTTTGTGTGTTTGGCCAGTTCATCATCATTCCCTACTTGGGCTTGGCGCTGCGCGGCGTCCTCGTCGCCCTGCGTCGTGCTGATGCCGTTTGTTTGGGTGGAGGGGATGGGGGAGAGGGTATGTGTTATTTTTTTCCGGAAAAAGAAAAATGGAATTAAATAATTTTACCGAACACAATGAATAATTGCGGCAGGGCTTTGGACCCAGTGTCGGGATTGTGTGCACAGCTCGTGCCCCCTCCCTCTCCTCACTTCTCTGGCCTCCCAGCTAATACTCCCTTGTTTTGATCCCCGTCGGTGCGAAATCAGTGGCGCGTTGGCGGAGCAGGGCGGGCGGCTTCCCCAAATCCTAACCACTCCCTCGCCTTGATTCCTCGCCGCCTGAGCCGGCGTGACTTGCAGATGTATAACTTTTATATATACAGTGTGCGTGTGTTTACGTGTGTTGCATGCACGGCATTCTTGGGTCATTTCTGAAAGTGATTTTTCCTCTCCTTGTTTTTCTTGTGTTTTCGTGCGTTTTGCGGCTCCTGGGCTGACGGAATGCCCTGGCATGCCGCTGGCGTCGGCCTTCCACCCGACTACTTGACAGCCCCCGCCGGCGGCGGCGGTCGCAACTCTCTGCCAAAGGAGGCTCAGAAAATTCGACACGCCGCTATCATTTCCTTACGAACTTGCTCACCGGAGCCTTTTGTCCAAGCGAATTAAAATAATCTCGTTGTAGAGGATTCCACCAAACACTCCGAAAAATACTCGTAAATTTACAGGAAAATTTTCCATGATGTGAGACCGTAAAATTACAACTTTAAGTTGTAAAATTACAATCACTTCCTATCGACTTAGAATTAATCGAGGAGCAAAAAAATGGTCCATCCGTCGGAAAGTTACAACATTATTTTGTAATTCCAAATTACAAGAAATTTCGTAACTCTAGGGGGAATTTTTCCCCAGTGCACCTTAGACTGTTTTGACCGTAACTACAGCTGTCCGCATGTTCTGTTTTCACAAAATTCTCTGTAAGGAAATACCAGAGCGCAGCCAGTTGGCGGACATTTTTGTCCAGCGGCGTCATGTCGCATGTCCGATCCGGCGCGACGGTCCATCCTCTTGCGACCCACTTTATCCGTCACCCCTCCCCCCCCCCTCCC
>NW_026267359.1:268461-271493 GCF_000697945.3 Frankliniella occidentalis | reverse complement strand
GGTACTACCTTGTTAAGGGGCGTTGCGAGCACGCAGGCCTAAGCTGGGAGGGGCGTAGTGGAAGGAGGATTTGATGAGGTGTGTGTGGAGGGGGGCCCCCCTCTAGAGCACGGAGGCATAAGGCCCATTAGCCTAATTAATTACCTTGCCAGGATTGATTGGCAGATGATGACTGGCAAGGCGTGGCTTGGGGTGGCCAGGACTTAAAGAGAAGCCCCGAGCGCCCCGAGGGGGCTGCTGGCGGAGGCCGTAACACCATCACCCCCTTGAGGTTATCTGATTGCCCAACTTTATTGGCGGCCGATTTATATCGCCGTGTATTATCTCCCTTTTCTTGCCGTCGGCCGGCGTTAGTCTCTGGCGGGATTTTTATGAAGGGGCGCGTTGCGCACCAGGGGGGGCTTCTGCTCGAAGAAAAAGCGGAAGCAGCAGCAGCAGAGAGAACTGGGGCGATAAAAATACAAGAGCAGGGGTGGAAACATCGGAGGTCGGCGGCGGGCTGGGTCGAGACTCTGTGGACGAGCGGCACTGGATAGATGAGGGGAAGCGGGCACCTGAACTGCAGGCGCGAGTGAGTGAGTGAGAGAGCAAGCGAGAGAGAGAGAGAGAGAGAGGGTGAGGGAAAAAAGTGAGGAATGAAGGTGTGCGGGATCGGGGGACGGGACGGCGGGAGTGAGTAACAGTCGGACGTCGCAGAAATATCATCATCCCCTGGAGCGGCAGCGCGGCGCGCCCTCCTACACACACAACTCACTCGCTCTCTCTTTTGCTCGCTCTCTTTCGCTCGCTCTCTCTCGCTCGCTCTCTCCCTGCCGCGCCTCCTGCAGGTTCATCGCTCACGAGTTGCGCGGGGAGGCCGTGTGCACTAATGATAGGGCCGTTGCCCCAGGGACCTTCCAGTTGGCTCGGGCACTCTCTCTCTCTCTCTCTCACACACACACACACACACACACACACACACACACACACACACACACGCAGACGTTGACATCGCCTTTCATCCGTGCCCAGAGCCCAGAGCTCCTCTCTGCTGTGCCGCTCTCCGGTGAAAGGGGTACTACGTAGCGCTGGCGACCCTCTCCCTGACCGTGTACTATGATGCCGTCTGCCTGCGTCTCAGCCACCCATTCTCTCTCTCTCTCTCTCTCTCTCTCTCTCTCTCTCTCTCTCTCTCTCTACATATACACACTCACACACACGCACACATACTGGCTAGAAAGCACCGCCACGACCGTCTCTCACTCTCAAGCACTCACCCGTTCCGTTCGCGCGCAGGAAGGAGGAAACCCCTTTAGGGGGCGGCAACAGGAAGTCACGCATGCAGCCCCCTATCCTATCGCCGCAGGACCCCCGGCCGGCCCGGCGGCCTCGTCCTTCTATCGCCTCTGGTGCTCCATCGGCCCTCTCTCTGCCCTTTTCACACGCGACCCAACACTAGTGACTGCCACTTTGGTGACAAGACTCTCTATAAAAAGTGTCACAGATTCCGCCCCCCGTTTTTTTTCTTTACTTATTTATGCTCTTGTTCTTCTTGCTGTTCTTGCTGTAGTACGCCTTCATATCCATCCCCATCTACTGCTTTGTCCGGAGCCTTGCTGGACGTTGTCGTCACGTGAGCGAGGTGGGGGTAGAAGAATAGGGGTTGGGGGTGAGTCGACCGGCACTCCCCCGGGCGCTCCCGTCGCCACCGCTCCCACCAGCACCCGCACTTGTGCGTTCATTATAACGGCCTTATGAGGGCGAATGACGGGGCGTTTTTCTTTTCATACTCCTAAACGGTCCTTGCTGCTGCCGGCGGCGGCGGGCGCGGGGCCTTTTCTTAAGGGCCACTTGGTGGTGATTGCACCCGGGAGCGATGGTGGTGGGGCGCAGTGGTGCCCGGGCTCGCGCACACCGGACCGCCATCGCCTAAAATGCACGTTTTCTGTTTTTCTCTTTCTTTTATTGAAAAAGGGGTATTCTAAAAAAACAATTTACTATTACACCGCTTGCCAAAAAAGAAAACATGAACCATTTTAAAAAGTTTACCAACCGATGTGATGTTATTGAATAAGTTATTCGATCGCTACTTCCTAGTACCCACCCACCGCAATTCCGAGCCCCACGGCCCATAACAAGCGTCGCCCAGAACGGCACCCCCCGGCACACCGCTGTCATTCTGTTAGCTGAATGGCTGCGTCAGCGCCGGAAATAGAGTCATTATCATTCCCAATTAACGCGCCGGGACGCGGCCGCCAGAAGCGCTGCCGGCGGCGAGAAAGGGCTGAGTGATGGGGCGTCTTCCAGAGGTGTTATCGGACTGGTGGATGAGTTTGGGGCGGCGGCGGTGGACCGTCCTCCTGGATACTTACCCGTCTCGTCTCCTCCTTCAGAAAAAAGAGACATTAAAAAAAAACTCGCTTAACGTTGCCAGAAAAAAGTATCGCGTCGCACGACTGCTGGGTTGCTATTTCAATTTTGAGTGTAATTATGCATTTAGCAAAATGCTTTAAAAGTGCTATAAAAAGGTGCCTCTGGCAGTTGGAATGTCTTTTGTGAAGGAACTATGTCATTGACATCTTTTAAAAGTTTGACTTGTTGAACAATGTTACTCTGTTTTTAAAAAAGTCAGAACTGCACGAAGAATTATTCGCTGTGATTAAATAAGTTGCCAGAACTCTTTGTGAAATCACAACTCTTCTTCGTTGTCAAAAATTTATAACTCCAGAAAACTATTTTCAAGTAGGATAGCGAAATGCACAATTTTTGACTACAAAGAAGTGTTGTGATTTCACACAGTTGCTTCGTGAAAGTGTTCTGAAATCGCAAAATACTGTTACTGTTACCAGTGTATAGTCTGATTTTGCAGGATGCAAACCTTCCGGTACATACACATACACACACGCATACTAGTGTGTAATATGTTTAGTGCGCCTCTCTTTGGGGCGCTGGCGGTCGCAGTGTGCGGGGTACTACCTTGTTAAGGGGCGTTGCGAGCACGCAGGCCTAAGCTGGGAGGGGCGTAGTGGAAGGAGGATTTGATGAGGTGTGTG
>NW_026267359.1:264771-268411 GCF_000697945.3 Frankliniella occidentalis | reverse complement strand
CCCCTCCCCCCGCATTGACCGAGGTCCTCCCGCCCGCCTGCCCTTGTGGGGTGCCCATCGGCCGTGTACTGCGGCGCCGGTGCAGCAAAGGGTCGGTCAAAACTTGTCCGAGCGTGATATTGTGGCACATACTCGTTGTCAATAATACGCTCTCCAAACTTTAAAAGTTTCCCTCCCTTTTCAGTGGTTTTGACAGAGCGCTGTCGAAAAAGCGTTCAGTTCGGCCCAAGGGCAGGGCGCGGACGGTTTTTCGGGCGTTCAACATCACAACGAAACTGGCCACCGCAAATGTATTACTTAATATCGCCATATGCCAAACGTCTTTATTCAACTTCGCTTCACCGCTAAAGAAAATAAAGCGTGTTTGCCTTTTTATATTTTTTTTAGTTATCGGTATGCATTGCAGCAGGTGCCACAATATTTCACCCCTTTGATCCCAATTACCCAAAATCAACTTTCCTACCAAGTAAAATCTCTGTAACCTATGTATCGGCAAGCCAAAGGAGGCTCGAGGTTTTATGGTCGTCGTCGTCATGTGTGTGTGTGTGTGTGTGTGTGTGTGTGTGTAGGTGTGTGTGCGTGTGCGTGTGTGTGCGTGTGTGTGTGTGTGCCTTTTATCCTGCGTCAGAGAGAGAGAGAGAGAGAGAGAGAGAGTGAGGGGTGGAGAGTGATAGGAGCACGAGTCTGTATTTGCGATTCGCACCTCTACCTCGCTTTGACCCCGCGGTATGAAAAGGACCCCCTCCTCGCGCTGCAGCATCTCAATGGGAAGCATCGTCTCCCCCCTCTCCGTGTTGTGTACAAGGCACACGTGGCTGGGGCGCTCGTGAGGGGCATTCCTTGCTCCAATTATCTCCTGGGTGTCGCCTTTGTTTTTCTTCCCTTTCACATTATTCGCCACGGCATTCTTAACTCTCCCCCCCCCCCTCACCTCTCTCTCCTCTACCTCCGTCCCTGCCGCTCTCCTTTAGCTCTCCCGCTTCTGGCCACGCTGGTCGCGTTTCGTCGTGTGTGACAAGAACGCATTAATGACAATATGTCGACACGACGCCATCTCCGCATCCTTTATCCACGAATTCCATGGCATGATGCGCAATGCCAGACGGCAGATATATATTTCCCCCCATGTTTTTCAAAAGCTTTGCAACTTTGCGAGATTGTAATTTTTGAAATTCCTGGCGTGACGTTTTCGTGCAGCGCTATGTGGTTCTGTGGCGCAAGAGAGTGGCGCCTTTGGTCGACCGCGAGTGTAGAGTTCTTTTTTGTTGATAATTAATGAGGTCTCTGCACGACGCCGACGCGGGTTCATACTTACAAACCGATGCGACGCCCCGTTCTGACGCGACCGCTCGGCGCCACGCGTCCCAAAACTCCCCTTCTTCTCTTTAAGTAATTCATCGTGAAAGTGTCGTTGTTTTGAAAGGGGGGCGTTTAATAAAACACCAGCTCTGCCAAGGAAAGAAAACCGTTTACTCGGATAAGAAAAAGAGAGATAGTATAAAAATTAAAGTCGAACTAGATCGATTTTGTACTTAGCCAACACTATTGGGTTCAATTAAAAGTCTACGCCATAACTTGAGGTACGGTGGAAGAAGTAGTCACAAAGTTTGCTTTTGTTTTACAAACGATGTGAAAAGTTAACGGGGCATTCTACGATATCCTCCCCGGCTTAGCCCGGGACCACGCGAGGCCCTATACCGCCCCGGCGTTGGGAGTGACCCCTATAAATTTGATTCGTAATGAGGAGTAATTGCGGTGGGGCCCCGGGGGCGGGTGCGCCAATCCTCGTTGCGGAAATACCCCGCGCCCAGCGATACCCCACGCAGTTCCAGGGGCGGAGTATATTCATCTCCTGTCGCCAAAAAAGGCTTGCCGTTTTCAGGGAACAATCGAAGGTTCATTTTTGACTGTTTTAACACACTAAGGAAACGTTTCGAACAAAAATTTTAGTTCTGCGGAAATGATGCAAAATCTGGCCATGTTCTGAAAATTTTCACTTATATTATTACTCGTGTTCACAGGTTCTCGAGACCCGACTTGTCCCTGATCCAGCTGTAGTGTTTGGGGATGCTGGTGAAGACGCCCGGATACGAGCCGCACGGCTTCTTGGACCAGGACACGATTCCAACGACGAAGCCGTCGGCGAATAGCGCGCCGCCGGAGTCGCCCTGTGAACGGAGGGACGGGAACGTTTTAGCTTTCCGGCACGAACAGTATTCGGACCACCTTCTGGGAGGTTATGGCCACCGACTGGTCACCTTGCACTCGGCGTGCAGCCCCGACGTGGCCGCGGCGCAGATCTGGTCGTCGCGGATCGTGGCGTAGCCCTGGAGTGGCGCCTGGCACGCGGTTCTACTCAGCACGTTGAGGTTGGTGTACTCGAGCGTGTTGCTGGAGACGACCAGGTCGTTCTGGTGGCAGTTGGTAAGGTGGCTGTAAGGCTATTTGACGACGTCGGTGGAAGTGTTGCTGTTGAATGACTAACTTACGTTGGTCTGCCCCCAGCCAGCCACCGTCACGAGGTCGCCGTCCTTCGGGGACACGTTCTGGAGCGACGCCACCAGGACGTTGTCGTTGAGTGCGATCGGAGAGGCCAGCTGCACCAAGGGGTAAGTGTACTAGTCGTCTCCATGTCTTACCCCGCTAGGCACAGTCTCGCATCACTCACGTTGATGAGCGCGATATCGTGCGGCAGCGTCGCTGCGTCCGGGTCGTAGTCCTCGTGGATCTCGTAGCCGGCGATGGGTACGCGGATGGCCGTGGAGGCCGGCGAGGCCAGGTCCACGGTGCCGGCCAGGATGGTGAGGGCGGCGGGGTCGACCCTTCAGGCACAAGAGGTAAACTGTTTCATATACCCCGCGCTGTCGCCTCGGGGTCCCGACGCTGCCGCCGCGCCCGGCGCTACCCCGCGCACTGGGGGGGCGCGGGCGATACTCACTGGTCCAGGCAGTGGCCCGCCGTCAGCACCCACTGCTGGTCGATGAGGAAGCCCCCGCACAGGTGCTGGTATTCAGTGTCGCCGTAGCCCGCCTGGATGGAGACCTGCCGGGGAAGGGACAGAGTCGTTTTGGTTGGGATTCCAGCAGCGGTTATGAAAGCGGGTCTGTTTTCCGCCTGGACGGTTCTCTTACCAGTTCGGGGAACTGTCCCAGGTCGGCGTCGTCGCCGCCCACGATGAAGGGCGATATGGCACTGCCACCTGGAACAACACAAGGGGGGGAATGGAAATGTTGAGACTTTGAGACAGAGTCCAGTTCCCCCACTATCGCGCCGCTTGTGCCATATACCGTCTCCACGTAGAGCTTCTCATACAAGTGCTGGGGCAGGAGAAGGGGAGGGCTGAGTTGGCGTCGACAATGTTCGCGCGTCAAGTGCGGTGGTGTCGCGGAGAGTTTAGTGTTTGGTTAGTGTTAGTTTCAGGGGTTGGGGAGGGCGGGAGAAGGGGATGGGGGGCGTTGGCGATGAGGCCCGTTTCACACCGTCTGGGAAAAGTGAAACCTCTGCGTGAGACCCCCTGCCCCCTTGCCCAACGTCTGCCGTTAGTTAACCCTGTGGTCTCCTCTGCGAAGGTGACGACGGCAGGAGATGAGGGGGTGGGGAGGCAGGTGGGAGCTAATGAGAGAGTTGGGAAGGTGGGGGG
>NW_026267359.1:253634-258116 GCF_000697945.3 Frankliniella occidentalis | reverse complement strand
TGGGCTGGTGAGAGGGGCGAGTCAGCCCCGTGCCAAACGCGCTAAGCCCTCATATCTCCCGGAGCAAGGCGGGTCGTGGCGCGGCGTGGCGTGGCCCCCCGCGCCGCTACCGCCGCCGCCGCTCACCTGACCCGTCCCTACATTTACCTCTATCCCACGCTGTCGCGCAAAAACAGGGGCCGCGGAAATTTGCGCAAATGACCGGGGCGGGTGGGGCGGGAGCGTTATGCTGTACGCATACGCACATGTACGCGCGGCGCGTTTACGATTGCTTTTTAATTCGATTTCGCGAGGAGGTAGCGCCACGCCACCGACGCCAGTTTACTCGCCGCGCTCACATCGTGATGTGTTCATCTCTTCGAATCAGCCACCCCGCCTCCTACTTTCCTCATCAAAATGTAGAATGTGTTGAATCGGAGAATCGGTATGGCAAAGAGTAATGATACGCCGTTTTCGTTTTCCTATAATTTTCTAAAAACTACGGATACGCGCCATTGAAACTTTAACCGCCGAACTTGTCCGTCGTCCTATTATTACTTTGCCTCGTTCGTTCCGAATACCTTGCCGCGCTTCCTTCCGCTCCCACCCACACCCACAGCGCGTTTGACATTCCCCCTCCCATTGCCACCACTCCCCCGTTAGAACGGGCCTCACGGCGGCGTTGGTGGGCGGCGCTGACAAGTAGCAATAATCTCAAGGCGTGCGCACGCGGACCGGCACCCCCTTCCCCTCCCCCACCCCTTCTTTGACGCTGGCAAAACAAATGGGGAATAGTACACTGTTTTAAAAACAAAAAGTCAGGACTTCACGAAAACATTGGTTGTGAAAAGAAATTCGTCAGAACTCATTCTGACTTTTGACAGGAAATCACACTCCGCTTGTCTTCGTTATCATAAATTCATTAGCATCGGGAAGCATTTCGACTGGTCTATATAGCTACTTCAAATCAAGATAACAGTATAAGTGTAGCAGGCAACACGCTGGCGCCCGCTTGCCCAGGCCTCCCAGCGCTCACGGGCGGCCCGCCCGGAGCGCCTGGCGGGTAGGCAACACGTCGGCACCCGAGTGTCGCGCTTGCCTCCCCTCCCGGCGCTCGCCGCGGGTCAGCCACCCCGGACGCGCGCGGCGCCCACTCACACGTTAAATATACTTTCTGCGGAATGTAAAACGACTCGAACTTTTTCTGCCGCGTTATGTCCCCGTAATTAGACGGAAACGAGGAGAAAGGGGCAAAGTTTTTTTGTAGTGCGCGCTGGCGCGGCGGTGGGTTTGGGACCGCGAGGTGGTGGACGCGCGCACCCCAGGCGGGCCCGACCCCTACCCGACCCGGCCCGACCCGACCCTGCACCCCCAGAGTGTTGACCCCAGGCCAAAAAGCTGGCTCGCAGAGAGGCGGGGCGTGGCGGGGCGTGGCGGGGCGCGGTGGGGCGTGGTGGGTGTTGTGGTGCGGGGCGTTGAGAGTCTCCGTATCCCCCTGGGAGAGCTGCAGCCCCGCCCCGTCCAGCCGCGCCGCGCCGCCCGCCCGGCCCTGAGCCTAATTGAGTCCCTCTGCGTACCAGTGGTGTGCAGGTAGCAGCAATATATTGAGGGAGGGGGGAGGCTCGCAGAGAGAGAGAGAGAGAGAGAGAGAGAGAGAGAGAGAGAAGGGGGGGGGAAGGGGGGAAGGGGGAGACAGACTTACCTTATTGGACGAGCGAAGACTCCGGACAGGAAACAAGTGATGGGGCTGTTCGCCTAAAGCGTCTAGAGTGTGCCGAAAGTAGCCTCACCTGCCGCCCTCTTTACGCTCGAGTCAAGGCGAGGGTAGAGAGAGGAGGAGAAAGAGAGGAGGGGGGAGAGAGAAAGAGAGAGAGAGAGAGGACCCGCTCTGCTCCTATCTCTCCCTCTTTTGGGCTCTCTACTCCACTCCGTCTCTCCCCTGCACTCCTTTCCTTCACTCCCCCGCCGCGGCCTCTGGCATCAGTTCCCTACCCCTACCCCCTCCCACCCCTGCTTCGCCCTTCATACTGTTGGAGTGACTGAAAAAGGGGGTGGGGGTAGGAAAATTGACAAATGGCAGTTTTGTGACTGTGCCGTTTGTGGTCTATTAGCGGTTGTTCTCGCTGGAAGTTGTTGTGCTCCTGGTAATTGCTGTTAACGCCTGTTACTGACTGCGGCGCCGCCTTGCGATAACGACCCGACCTGTTGACAGCTATTTACCTTGGACACGTCGGGAGAGAGAGAGAGAGAGAAACATAAAAAAGGAGGCTGCTTCGGCTCGCCCGTCAAAAAAAAACAACAACAACACAAAAGCAGCGTTTCCCTACTTTTCCTGTCAAGATTTTCTACGTTGCAGCCACGTTTGCTAGCCTTAATTTACTCCGCAATGACTGGCGCTCTCTCCTTTCCGAAAAAACATCCTCCAGCGGCGGGCTAACGACAGCCGACAGCCTTAACCAAATCCAACCGCATAGCCAACAGCGAGCAAGCAAGTTAGCAAGCCCAACCGCAAAGTTAAAGCCTTACGAAGCAAAATGCCAAATCCTTCGTCTTCGTCTTCGTACATACGAAGCATTTGCCCCTTACGAAGCTTTCAAATCCTTCGTAATACGAAGGATTTGGCAGTTTTTTTCGTAAGACTTTAACATTGCGAGCCGACCCCTACTCTACGCCTAGCTATAACTAACCAAGCCCAACGACAGCCCTAACCAAGCCCTACGGAGGTGATCGCTGCTTGGCGAGGCGAGCCGCAAGCAGCTTTTCTTAGCCATTGGGCTAACCCCTGCCCTGAGTCGTACAGGAACCAGGCCAGGTGAAGGGGAGGTGGCCACTCAGCCCTAACCGTAAGCCCAACCCAACGCCCAACAACAGCCCTAACCAAACCCAACCGCAGGCAGCGGGGCAAGCAGCCAAGTCCACCCGGGCCAACCCCTGCTCCTGAACCCGCCGCGGCCAGGTGAGGGGAAGGCCGTCACTTTAGCCCTATCCCCAAGCCCAACGACAGCCCTAACCAAGCCCAACCGCAGCCAGCGGGGCGCGCCGCTGCTGCTGGGCCAGGCGAGCAGGCAAGCCCATCCGGGGGCCAACCCCTGCTCTGAGCCCGGCAGGAACCCGGCCAGGTGAGGGGGAGGCGGCCACCCAGCTTGCACCCCACCGGGGCGGGGCGAGGAGCAGAGCCGAGTGGAGCCGAGCAGCGCTTAGCCGAGCTGCGCGGCCGCGGGCCGAGCCGAGCCGGCCTGGGTGGGGAGCACCTGCGCGCCTTGTATCTCACCTCTGTGAGGCTGCTCGGGGAAGGGCGGCGGTCCGGAGGGGTCCGGCGGGGGAGGGGTCCTTGTCTTGTTTGCCACGGCTGCCTCTCTGTGTATGGATATATACTTATTTTATTGTTTTTGTTTTTTTTTCGGCCGCATCGCATCGCAGCGCGTCGCGTGGCGTATTGCAGCTTTGCAAGAATATAGAAAGTTTGGCGGGGGGAAGAAAGAATCGGGCGCTTTGGCTTGGGCACAACCCGTGAGAAAGGCCGCTACAACGGGACTCCGCGCAAAAGTTAGAAGCGGCGAACGCGTTTAATTCACGCGAGGGGTTCTGTGTTTCGCTTTTGCTTTTGACAAACAGCAGCAGGGCTCTGGTGCGCTGCTCCGGAGGGCCGGGCGACTTTCACTTTCTACATTACCCCTCTTCCCTGTGAAAGCTGGTGGTGTAGGGGCTTGGGGGAGGGGGGGGGGGAGGGCAGGCAAGAGCCAACTTCTGCACCCCTCTCCAGCTTGTGAATGGCCAGAGCGGGGATCGCTGCCGTTTCCCGTGGAACATGGAGATGTGTCGAGCACTCTGCTGCTGCTTCTGCCGCTTCTGCTGTTGCATGCGTTAGTCTAATGGAAGGACGCGTAGAGAGTGTCGCGCTCCTCCAGGGTAGAGGAGCACAGGTTACAGAGCCACGACAGCGAGTCAGGCTGCTCTGTTGCTGTCACGTTAAGGTGACGCACGTTGTAAGGGAGAGGAAAGGTTGGTGGCTAGGCACACTGAGAAATCTTTTTGGTCCTGAGCCCTAACATTTTGTCCCGAGACCGACAATTTGGACGTACTAAACAGTTTTGTTCTAGGCACACCAAAGTTGTTGTTGCCGAGCTTCAAAATGTTGTTGGCACGCACAATAATTTTAGTGCACACTAAATCCTATTGTACTTTGCTATGTACATAGAATTTGCAGAATTTTATACGGCCATAGTATTATGCACAATTTTATGCATAACAATGTACAGTGTGTGCATAATTATGCACATTTTGTACACAACTATGCATACAAATTTGTACATACTTCTGGCTGTATAAAATTCTTCAAGTTTATGCACAACGAAATGCAAAAGGGTTTAGTGTGTGTGGCGGGAACTAACTTTTTTGGGCCAGGTTCAAAGTGGGACGCAGTTAACAACCGTCTAGTGCCCGGCAGGAAAAAATTTCCTCAGTGGAGTCACTTCCTAGAAGTTTATTATAACTGCCTCCTTT
>NW_026267359.1:244958-252409 GCF_000697945.3 Frankliniella occidentalis | reverse complement strand
CTCTGCGACAGTGCTGCCGCGGACCCCCGCGGCTAAGGATGTGAAATTCGCCCTGACTGGACGTCGTGCAGGGAGGCGAGTGGCGCTGACGGGCGTGGCTTGGCGGGGCGTGGCGGGGCGTGGCGGGGCGTGGCGGGGCGTGGCGGGTTGGTCCTCACACGTCGAGAGGGGTGCGGCCTGCAGGCCGACTAGCCACGCCTTGCCACGCCTCGCCACACCTCGCCACACCTCGCCACGCCCCGCCAGGCCCCGCCACGCCCTGCTATACGCGACGCTGCGTCCTAGCGGCGCACATTCATCTCCCCCTTGGCAGGCGGACAGTCCGCGAGGACGCCGCCGTAGCCTCAGGGGCGGCGTGACGTGGCACGGCGGGATCGCGTCGGGCGATAGCGGAGGTGAAGGTTAGTCAGGGGATCTCCCCGCCCCTGACGCCGCCCTGCTTGTTTGTTGTCGCGATAGCCTGGATTCATAATTTGTTAATATTTTCTCTCTCACTTTCGTTCTCTCTCTCTCTCTCTCTCTCTCTCTCTCTCTCTCTCTCTCTCTCTCTCGCCATCGCTCGTTGGCTCTCGGTATTTCTTTCTTTTTGACTGTGGCCCCGGCTGCCCCGACAGCCCTGCTCTGCTCACCGTTGCGTTCAGTCGCCTGCCTCTCCCCCGCACTCCCTCGCCCCTTTTCCTCCTCCGCGTTCCCACCTTTCTCCTTTTCGCCCACCACCACCACCGCGCCTCCCGCGCACAAACTTTACCCGAGGAGACGTCGCCCCAAATTTGACTCTCAAATTCTGTGGTGGCCTCTGGGAATCTCTTCGTAACCGCCCCCCCGCTCGCGAAAGCGCTGTGTACCTACTCCTGCTCCCGGGCCCCCTCTGACCACATACCGTGGGTGGCTGGGTGGCGCTCTAACCATCCCATCTCACTCGGTCTGTATAACCCCCTCTCGCTGCTGCTGTTGGGGATATTTTTCACTTGTTTTATCCCCCGCCCCCCTATCCGCCCTCACAGTGGTGCTGCCTTTATTGCCCGGCCATTCATTGTCCGTTGTACAGGCGGGGCCCCCCCGCGAGCCTCCGGGCGTTGTGCCGTTCAGGCGAAAGGGTATGCGACTGATGATCCAATTTAATTAAAGAGAAACATGTCGATTTCAAGCGATTCGCAGCTTGAGCTCTTTTAATGTAGTGCGATTTGAGAAAACTAGTTGGGTTAACCCCTCCCCGTCACTCCATTACTGTGTCAACCTAGTGACACTGCAAATGCAGGAGTCACGCGCGTTTGCTGTAAGTGTATAGGGTGGACCATTGGCGACTTTCTTTCTTTTGGTCACACGGTGCTGGATATGCGCAGGCGTATGTACGGGCTTGCCTAACAGAACAGGTTAAACCAGAAGCGAGCAGGTAACTGCGCCGACGGGCCACCCTGTATCTCCATGATCCCCCCAACGCATCGTCGCCGTCGGGTACCCCATGGGCGTTGTGCGACCGGGTTACTGCCCTTTGCGCATGTTTCATTCATGACTGGTTCATGACCTGTGTCCTGGCATCGGCGTCCTGGCCTCGGGCATATCGGCAGCGCCTGTTGTGCGTGCGTGTGTGTGTGTGTTTTCATGCTCATGCCAATGACCACCTCGTGCTCATCGCACTCATCGCCCCGAGCGAGAACCGGTCACCGGGGGGGGGGTGCAAGCTCGGTGCAGCCGCGACTTCCCCTGCATACCAACTCCCGATAGGATAGGGAACATTCAGTGGTAATTACATCCGTCATCCGCCGTTGCGGAACTCCCAAAGAGCAGTCCATGTGAGATCTCATAGACCGCCTGCTAGGTAGGCAGAATCTCGCGCCAGCAGTGCATGCGTGTGCCGCGGGGCTGCCTAACCCGAGTCTCGCAGGCGCTAAGCCATTGTATTTTTGCGACAAGGCAAGTCATACAGGTGTAAATTCCCGAATCGAGTAAAACTTCTCTGTCAACTCAAATGTGTACATAGTACACATTAAAGAAAGTGTACATGACATGTATGCTTTAATTAATGTGTACATGGCTATGTACACATTTATAAATGTGTACATGCCTATGTACACTTTCTTTAATGTGTACATGGGCATGTACACATTAAAAGATGTGTACATGGCATGTATACTAACGGTTGTATGTACACTTTAAAAGATGTTTACATGGGCATGTACACATTTATGAATGTGTACATGGTCATGTACACATTTTTAAATGTGTACATAGCCATGTACACATTAATTAAAGCATACATGCTATGTACACTTTCTTTAATGTGTACCATGTACACATTTGAATTGACAGAGTTTGGGGTTGACTGTACACTACACAATTGCCGTTGAAACTTTGTGCCCAGTTTGATATTTTATGGAGGAAGTCCAATTTCTTCAAAAAATGAATTTCAGTCATTTTTCTGAGAAATTAGACTTGCCCCCGTACCCAAAATGTCAAATTGGGCACGAACTCAGCAATCGCTCAGTATGCAGTCAAGATTCAAAACCCCGAAGTTTGAACCGATTCGGGAATTTACACTTGCACTATCCCTTTTGAGAAAAACAGGCGTACTTTGTGGGCCCTACTGGAGCAGATGCTCTTAATGAAGTTTAGGGGTATTTTAAACGGGCCGCCTGTTGTCGTGGTTTCTTCGCGCAGGAAAAACTGACGCGAAGATTTCAAACACAACTTAATTATTTATCGAGCTCTATTTGCGCCTTTTCAAAAATATCCAAGCGATATTTGGACGCGGGCCAATTAAAATTTTAGAGTGCAAATATGTCCGCCGTGGGTGGTCCTTGGAGACACGCGGCCGTGCCCTTGGCCGTCTCGTCGCGCTGCCAACACTGTTAAAAAAAAAGTCTGAAAATTCAGACAAATTGGTAGGAAGCAAAATTACATACTAAACGTCTGAAAATTCAGACTGTTTTGTCTGAATTTGTGGTATGAATTTTTTAGTATGAATTTTCAGTTATCTTAGTCTGAATAGCAATTTCATAACTTTAGTCTGAATTTCAGATCTTCATTTAAAATGAAGTTTTCTTGACGCTCTTTGCCCTCTCCTTCAAGTTGGGTTGTATTCTAAGTAGTTAGATAGAAATTTGTTATTGTACCTTACCTACCTACCCGGAGTCGAACCTCGGACCTTTGGATTGCTAATCTCTCATCCTTGACCACGCGACCACGACGACAAGACTGAGGGGTCACCGACAGCTACCTGCCTGATCCTACAGGTGTGCTGCCGGGACTAAACTAAATATTCATACTTTTCTTGTCTGAATTTCAGAATCAGACCTTCGTCTGAATAAATACTCTGAATTTTCACATTTTCTTGACTGAATTCTTAATTCAGACCTACAGCTATGAAATTTCAGACGTTCACTGAAAATTATGACAAAATTGTATGAAAACCCCATTCAGACAGCAAAGTCTGAAAAAATTAGTCTGAATTTTCAGTTTTTTTTTAACAGTGAAACTCATTCCGCTGAGCTGCTGCTCGGGGAGTCTCTGGCGCGGAAGGGGCAGCCGAGCGATGGGTTTTTATATAAGGCTGTTGGCGGTCAGCAGCGGTCAGCGCTGTGTGCGGGGTGTTTCATGTCGTGGGAGCGTCACCAACTGTCAGGCCGGCGCCGCGCCCGCCCGCGCGCGCCCGCTCATGGGCACGTTCGCCGCCTCGGTTTTGCGGGCAAAGAGACATGGGGCGAGATGCTGCCTTTGGTTTCCATTGCTGTTGCTGTTATTAGTGCACGCTTATAATAGATTACATCGAACAGGTAGCCTCACCTTCCTAGTGATACTACATCTCGGAATATACCCTACCACGAACGCATGTTAGCTACTCAACAAAACATATGATTAAGTGAAAGTTTTAGATTTTTTTATGCATGACCGCTGATAATCGTTGGTACTGTAGTGAAAAGTAGGGAACGTCCAATATCTTACTTATATCCAAAATCAAAGAAAGCTGAGTGAAAAAGTTACAAGTTTTAATTTTAAATCAAAAAATATGATAAAGGCAGTGAAGTAATATGTTACGGTGGACTGCAATGATCTCTTGCTTATTTTTGAAGTCGCGCTCTGGGGGAAAAGGTAAATATCAGCCTCGATCTCTGCCCTCTTTTTAGGGGTGCAGATGATTTTACCGCTTTTGAAGAGGTGCTGATTTGTAGTGCCCGTGTCTTTGTGAAGACACTTAAAATTGACACCTTTCAAAAAACTTTTCCTTTATTACAGCCACTTTTTTTTGTCTACAATAAGATTAATTTTCTTAGTGTGGTGGCTCATCAAACAGTTCACTGACGAAAAAAAAAATTATATCGGACCACGTAAACTTTTACAACTTATATATCTCTGGCCACACCGGCGCTCCACGCACCCGCCCCTCGCCGCCATAACTCACCACACTTTACAGCGCACTAATCTAAAACTCAACGCCCGCCTCTCTAAAATCCTCGCGCCGCGCGAGCGGGCCGCGGCCGCAGCAGCTTGAAACAGAGATCGATTTCACTTCATTTCAATGCCGCCCGTCCCGGCCCGGGGCCCAGGCCCGGCTCTGATAGGCTATCTCTGCCGCCGCCCTTATTGTCTCGCCGCGCTCGCCGCCTCCGTCGCCCGTGAATGGATTGCGAGGCGCGATAAGTTTTGGATACGACAGAAGGTATTGCTGGGCTGGGTACGGCTGCTGCTGCTGTGCCTTCGGGTGGGAGAAGGGAGGGGAGGGGGGGCGCTCTTTCTCCTTACAACTCGCCCATTTCATTGATGGTGCGAAATGGAGATGGATAAATGCTATGAATATGATAGACCAATTTTGATGGTACACGTGTACCTTTGTTCTGACGGTACAATTTACGTGGCATACACACTCTGAGTGTTAAGGACAATTTGTGCAACTCCGCGTCCATACCCTGAATTTAGTGTCATAATCCAACTCAAACGGTTATTCCGTATCTTTTTTCTGAAGTATGCTATGACCGGCTATGACGTAATGTCCGTCACCACTCCAGTAGTATCACAAGTTTTTTTTTTTACAGTGTGCATAACTGAATGCAGATACAATATTGTGACTTGCTAGTCACTAAATGTTTGTTGCCAGTTATAGTCATAATATTGTATCTGAGCTAGTTATGCACACAGAAGTCCGGGTCTGGTTACAAAAATTGTCCTTGGCCATTTAGAGTGCAGCAAAAGTGACTTCATTATTATTTCGTTAGTCCTACCGGTCGAGCGGTATATATCGATCTCCATGCACCGAAGGACCGCAAATACGTTGATTCTCAAAATACTAAGTATAACGTAAATGGCTATAATTATAGTTTACTTTACAATGACGCATTGAAGAGATCCTGAACATTTATATTCGTTTCGTGAACTTGTAACGTAACGACAATACCTTAAGTTATTGGTCCCTGCATTGTAGAGCATTTCCTTGCTAGACGCATTCCTTTCATCCCCAAAAGCTGTCTTGTAATGAGCTGCAAGAAACTCCTTAGAATGCCGTTCAGTTAACTGAAATGAAATTTCATTGCATATTTTATGTGTAGTCAAGACTAGTTCCCAGGTACATTCCTTGATTCAAGACCTGGCATTTCTGGTGCTGTGCGCTTCAGTCCTACAATGTTCTCGTATAATCGTCTACGTGGCCACAGTGTGGTGACAGTGAGGGCACGTGGCTCAGGTGTCTTCGCCACGTGGCCTGGATAGCCCGATCCTGGTCCTCCCCTCGATGATTGTCACGACCCTCTTTATTACTTTCGTTAGGAGTCGTCCTCCTCAATCTCCGTTGTTGTCCCTCTGCGTCAGAACCTCTCGCCCAGCGCCTCGCTCCCCTCCGTCTGACGCCTTTTAAATGTTTCCCGCCATCTCCCCCTATTCCTTCCTTCCCTCCCCCCCCCTCTCTTTCTCTCTCTCTGTCTCGCTACTGCAGCGGGGGCAGAAGAGCCCGTTGGAAGCACCGCCACTGCGGCTGCCGCCCCATTTCGAACGAGTGCGCCGCTTTCTTGTGGTTTGGGGTGTCGGCAATCAACGTCCGCTCACCGTCACTTCCCCCTTCACTCTCTCTCTCTCTCTCACTCGCGCGCTAGCGTTCCCCTCCTTTCTGCTCCCTCTCTCGCACCATCACTGTTGTCAGGTCGAGGCAAAGCGTTTGCTGCTTGGGCTGCTCTGCTCCATGGTCTCAAACGAGACCAACGTTGTCGTGATGCCATGGAAAGGGGAGCAGTGGTAGTTCGAGGGGAAGTGCGGGAAGGATGAACAAGGCAAGCGCCTCCAAGCCGACGGAAATGTTTTTGTCCCGGGCCGCTGTTTGAAATGGCTCAGACCAGAACTCAATTCTCCTGTAGGTTTGTCTTTCGAACTTCTCAGTAGATAAACCGCGTGAGTGTCCAAATTGTGCACCGTGCGAACGTTTTTTTTCTTTTTCATTTTTACTACTGACGTCTTTGCTGAGTCGGGTCCTCCTGGGAAGGAGCTGGCTTGTGATCGCTCGCAGGCATCGTGGCATCGCGTCTACTCGGCTGCTGCCGTCGCCGCCGACGCTCAGGAAAGTTTTGGCGCTGTGCGTGTCAGAAGACGCCTGGCTCGGCCGAGGCTTGGCCCGGCTGCATGCTCGTGCTTTATTAGGCGCTCCAGGAGAGAGAGAGAGAGAGAGAGAGAGAGAGAGAGAGAGAGAGGCCAGTGATGACGTCAAGTAATGGAGCCGCTTTAGATACTTTTTATTATCTTCGTCTCCCTCCATTCTCTCACCCTCACCCCGCCCTCCCTCCGCTTCTTTCTCAGCTTTTCGCACCTTCATTTTTTTATTTCTTGCCTATCTCTATCCCTCTCTCTCTCTCTTTTCACACGGCGACCCCCTAACTATCTCTCTCCGTCTCTTTTTCTCCTTATCTCCTGGCTTCTCAGTCGCCCGCTCGCTAGACGTCGATCTCCGCTGCCCCCCGTCCGGTAATAAAGTAGCAGGGTACACATCGTCGCTGCCTCGCGGCGGGGCCGGGCCTCGCCGTGCTGGGCGTGGGGGAGGAGATTAAGGGAAGAACAAAGTGGCCGGACGAGCAGGGAGGAGGAAGGAGGAAAGAAAGTTGTGACCGTACCTTCTCTCTTTTATTTAAATTTTTACGACGGCCACCAAAGTAGCGCGGATGTTATTTCGTCTCGAGGGGTAACAGCAAGTCGGTCTGAACCAACGTGTCATTTCTGTTGTGTTTTTTTTTTTTTTGTAGGGGCGGGAAGAATCACTCTTGCGACTGTTATTTCGGTCGAATTTTGTGACCCGCGCGTAGCGCGTAGCCCGACGGCAGCACAGCACAGAGAAGCTGCCTCCCCGTGGTGGGCGCGCCACGACGAGCAGAGAGCAAAGATGAGGAGGAGGGCAGCTGCTGTCCGGCCCTCAGCGCGGTCCGACCTTGCCTGGCCAAGGCCGCTGGCAGCAGGTCGCGTACCCCGCCAGGGCCGCCAGG
>NW_026267359.1:240790-244704 GCF_000697945.3 Frankliniella occidentalis | reverse complement strand
CTCTTGCTCCTCTCCGCCGCCGCCGGGCTGGCTTGTTGTCGGGAACCATTTTCGTTAATTGAGAGGACGCCGCGGGCAGCGGTGATTTGAATCGCGCGCGCCCCCTTTTTAGAAAAGCAGTGTTGGTGATTGGATGATGGCTAACAGGCTGAGAATAATGGTGTGTGAAATATTTTGTTTCAAAAAAAGTTGTGTTTTATGTGTTGAGCGTACACCCAGAAAAATCGTTTCTTGTTTCAGGTACATTTTTCCTTGTTCCAAGTGCACGTTGACACAAGAAATTTACTCTTGAAACAAGCTGATATTTTCTTTCAAATAAGAGGAGATTCTTATTCCAAATCTTATTGCCTCGTTGTAATGGTGAATTGAATATTGTGTCAGCTTGCACTTGAATCAAGAAACTATTTCTCTGGGTGTATGTGTATTCATTGTATCCACTGCAGTGGCTTTGGCGCCTTTACGGATGAAGGGAGTAGGCAAACCCACAACACCAGAGCGCATTCAACGTTACTTCCCCGGTCGCGCGGTACCTGTCTTGTGCACTAACTGCTGTTGCGGCCCCGGTTGTTTGATCTATTTCGTTCCTGGTTTGCGCCCTGCACCGCTATGGCCCGCGCTGGTCCGGACGCTATCACATGCGCAGTTCGGCGCGCGCATGGGTGGGGGTTGCGGGGGCCCGGCCTCAGCCCGCTGGTGGGTGGGGCGGGGGCTGCGGGGTGGTGGGGGAGGTCGGCCGCGCGGAGCTGTGTGGGGCTCGCTGCTCACGGCCCCCGCCGTGCTGAACCACTTGTTGGCAGAGAGCTGGTGACGTCGGTGGTGTAGGCCGAGCCCTGCCGCCGCTCACACTTGAGGCAGCACTAGCAGCAGCTCAAGTGTGTGAGTGTGTGTGAGAGTGAGAGGGAGAGTGTGTGTGGGTGGGTGCGCGCCCGCGTGTCGGTGTGAGTGAGTGCGTGCGGTTTCTCGTCCTGACATCGCGTCGGTCCTCGTCGGTCCGATTAGTCTGAGCCGCGGATACTCAGAGGCAGACGCCCTCGAGGACTCGACTTGGATTGCCTCCTTCCTCCTTGTGGGCCGCTGTCCCGGCTCCAGTCAACAGGTACGGTAATTCCGTTTAGCTCAGTCTCGATTTTAATAAGACGAGGGGAAAGGGGGGAATCTTTTAGCTCGCTGTAACCAATCGCTTCCCCTTACGGTTCCGGTTTGTCGTGGCTGCGCCGCCACTTTGACCTCCCGCGAGCAGCTCCATAGTGAGCGCTTCTCATAGCGTTAGTGTGCACGGATTAATGTCTTCTTTACTTGGCAAATTACAAAAGAAAATGGGGATGCTTCGCAAATTAAAAGCAATTGATTTGCACTTACAATGACAGGAGGGGATCGCCTTTGGAAACTGCGAAGGATCCAGCTTTGTTATTTTTGAAGCATAGCCACTTCGACCTGTAAATGTCAGGGCTGCTAACAAATCAAAATATTAGGGCACAGAACAGAGTTTAATATCATTCCCGAAATCAAAACATGCATCTAGAAATCCCTTACGCAAAGGGCAGGTGGCCGCCGCCCGCACCTGGCCTCTAATAATGGCCGGGTGGGGCCGGCCGCGCGGCTCTGGGATCACCCGGGGACGCTACGGCCTCGCTCCCACCAAGTCCCCGTGGTCTAGTGGTCAGCGTGGCAGCATCGCGACCCAGAAGTCCGAGGTTCAACTCCGCGTCCGGTAAAGTATTTAGTAAATAGAATTGTGAACTTAAATGAAAATTACGAGGAGTGAGGGTGCAGTAAGAGTAGGATCCAAGTCCACAGCCCCAACAATATCATTTTTCCTTTGAAAAAATCGTACGGGAAAAATCCCACACCTGTCAAGGAAATCTGCTACACTCGTATGGGATTTTTCCCACACACTCGTATAGGAAAAATCCTACACTTGTCTCGTAGATCTGCTGCACGCGTATGGGATTTTTCCCACATATTCGTATAGGGAAAATCCTACACTCTGTATATGTAATTTGCTTCAGACACATTTATGGGATTTTTCCGACACATATTTTTTACAGTGCACTGCTGCTTTGTAATGAAGAAGCCCTGCTTTGGAATTATTGCTTTGTAATTACGAGGAATCCATTTCTTCGCAGCTCTACAAAGCAAAGCTTCGTGCCCGCCCCGTGCGTAACATTACCTATTACTTTCTTCTCGGCTGTGGCTGCCCGCTTCGCTCTTGTCTCCTCTCCACCTGATTTGTTTGTGCGCTCCACTCTATTTTAAGTCGCATGCCATCGCACTTTTCCCTCGTATTACAAACAGGCTTGTGCATTTGTATGAAATCCTTCTAATGAGTTTTCACTGCCACTACTTTCAAATATCGGACGCCCCAGATACCACTTTAAAACTCGTGGCACACAAGGAAAAATACTAGAAAGAAATTGTACACTCACTTCGAGAGTGGGGGACCTCTCGCCTAATATATCTGTAAAATTTGTTGTTCCAGTCATTCCATCTGGTTTATAAGGTCAAATAAAGTTAAAAAACGTTTAGTTTTTGTAAAGAAGGGGGCAGGGGGCACCAACATCAGTTCATTAAATGACTTAGTCCAAGAAACCCAACCACGGTCGAGCTCCCTCTGTAAACTCTCAACTCTGGAGGAAGCGACTTTCTTTGTTAATTGCACCTGACACCAGATTTACCATAGTTACTTCCAGAGCTTTTTCCGCGGGTTCGTATATTCGTCGAAAGGTTTTCCTCGGTTTTGCACTTTTATCCTGGTGCCTCGACAGCCGAATGCGGCGCGCGCCATTCGACCTCCTGCACCATTCGATCTGCGGTCGGGGGAGCGGGTCCCATGGGAGAGACGTAGACGGGCACGTCCTGGAATGTAGGACTGGGGATGCCACTGTCACTGATATCTCAAGGCCTCGGTCGCCTCCTTGGAATGAGTGACGCCTCCCCCGACGTCCCCCAACCCTTCCCCCTCCCGCCCCCTTCATCAGCATTCTGCGACTGGTCGCGTCGCTCTGCCTGGACTAAAGTTTATAGAACCCCCTTCTCCAGCCCGCCTGCCTCCCCCGCCCGCCTGGCAGCCCCAATGCATTGCGATTGATTTCCCCCGATTGTTTTGTGGAGCGTGCGGTGGCGGTGGTCTGACGTGCGCCATTTTCCCTGCCGCGCTGCGTTTCTCTCTACTATTTATTTTTTCCAACCCCGCTCACGATTTATTTATTGAAATACGGGTCGCAGCGCTACATCCCAGGTTCTTCCCGCGATTGATGCACACATCGATTTGCTTGCGCAGGAGCGAATATACCGGGTAAAACTTTGTAAGTTGGCGCACGTCTTTAAAAGCGGAAACTCATTTTACTGCGTCCAGGTGTGTAGTGAGGGGCGGGTGACTGAGCTCCCTCCCGGCCCTAGACAGTAGCCTAAAGATGCGCAATGTGAGCTACAAAACTCTTAAATGTCAGCAACTCTACTCCCACCTCCCTCCCTGTGTCGATCCCTACTACGTCCCTGGCTGTACTACTGGGTTAAGATAGAATCGTTGCCTTTCAACTGAGAAGGGGACGCGGTGATACTAACTGTAAAAAATCAATTTTACATCGGTACAAGCGATAACAGCGGAATAATACGATATGGCAGCCGCTTCTCTTTTATGTGCCCCCCCCCCCCTTCCCGGTCCCGTCGTCCCGTCAGCAGTAATTAGACTCGGGCCCCGGCCACCCGCAGGTGAAACATTTCGCCAAGTTGGAATAACGTCACGTTATTTAATTCGGGCCTCCGGGGCGCTTGGAATTCTCTCTGCCGAACAGACCGCCTATATATTACTCCGCTGCGGGGCAAAGCGGCGGGGGAGCAGAGAGAGTGAGAGTGTGTGAAAGAGATGGAGTTAGAGAGAGAGAGAGAGAGAGAGAGAGAGAGAGAGAGAGAGA
>NW_026267359.1:239690-240740 GCF_000697945.3 Frankliniella occidentalis | reverse complement strand
GTGTGTGTGTGTGAGAGAGAGAGAGAGAGAGAGAGAGAGAGAGAGAGAGAGAGAGAGAGAGAGAGAGAGAGAGAGAGAGAGAGTGTGAGGTGCGCCGGGGTTGTACGCGTTAGTTGCTGCGGTATATAGTCGAGGCGTCGGGCGCTGTCGGGGCTTCTGCCTTCCACAATGGTGCGATGGTCCGGGAGAAGGGTGATAATTTTGACAAGTTTGCGCGGCTGACAAAACCATCCGCGGTCGATGTGCTGCACTTTGCGCCCGCCGTTCCTATATATAGACACGACTGCGTCGTCAAAAAATAAATAAAAAATAAGCTCACTCTACGAAGAAAAGGGTATGATAGGGCTGAACGGGGTGGGGGCGGTGGCGGGGTGTGGCTCGCGCATCGCCACCTCCCGCACCGGGCGAGGTGCTTTATTTCCCATAGTGGCACCCCGGGTCGCGTGCGCCCTGCCGAAAGTGCTCTCCATCTCACTCTTTCACTCTGCTGCGCCCGCCCGTACCCCCTCGCTCTCCCGCCCGCACTTCAGAGTCAGGAAAAGATATCGTTTGCCTCGCGTCCCAATATAACCTCCCCCGCCCCCCGCCTCCTTCTTCCTCCCGCCTCTTTTTTGGATCCCTTGCGATTTATTTTCCGCCCCGGCCGCAGGCTTCGCGCCGCGCTAGTAGTTAGGTCGGGTCAGCGCGAACATTTTCGAAGCGTTTCCTACACCCTCGCCCTACTCCCTTCCATCACTCCCCCCCCCCCCTTATCCGCGTGACATTTGGACCCCCCGCAGAGAGCACTTTGCTGCGAATCAACAGGGGGAAAGTGGCAGCAAAAACGGGGAAAGGCGAGGAGGGGGGAGGGAGGTAGCGTCAGCAATTAGGAGATGACTCTTCCCCTTCCCCCATTCTTGCTTGTGACCCTCCCCCAACCCCCTTCCTTTCTAACTGCCCGCTCCCTAAAGGTCTGGCGCTGACCTCGACTTTGGCCGCTGCTAATGAGGGATTACCCGAAGGGAGTGCGGTGGGCGGTGCTATCGCCCCCTCTAAACTCCCCCCCCCCCC
>NW_026267359.1:221241-227740 GCF_000697945.3 Frankliniella occidentalis | reverse complement strand
GTTAAATCTTAGTTGGGGTGTGGCTTGCGCGTTTTGTTCTCACGAAATAGATGAATTCTTCCTCTGGGAAATATATATTTGACGTTGAGAAAATAATTCTCCTTTGCTTTGGTGTCACTCTTCTCATTGAAAGTGAAAAATAGAACAACGGAAAACCGATTGATCTAGAACATCATGCTGGTTTCCTAGAATTTGTGAAGAGATATTTTGGCCATTACGTCGTGGGAAAGGGGGCCTCTAGTCTGGACAGGGTGGAAGACGGCTCAGGCCAAATCCAAGCTGAGGCTTACCGGACGACGACAATGCAGCTTCATCAGATTTTGAAGAGGGATGGATAACGGAAGGGGGGGGGGGTAGGGTCGTGGTTGAGGAGCAAGTTGAGGTAGACGATGCGGACTGGTTCCCTCTGTCGCATAAATGCTGTCCTAATGAGAGGCTGATGAGGTATTATGAGCTGCGCGGCCGGAGTTGACCTGACCAAGATGAGTCCAAACCAAAAACAGTACATTTCACCCATAAACAGTGTCTGATGTACGGTGCGCCATGGCCTCTAGCAGAAGGCGAACCTGCAACACTGTCGTGTCGTCGCCCTGGCTAAGAAAGTTCAAGTAGAGTACTCAATACCAGCAGGTTTATAATATTTCTGGTTGAATGCTTCCTGACAGTTGTTGATGTATAACATTTCTCAAAGTGTAGGGGAAAGGGCATCTAGTCTGCTTCTCTGAAAATCCATCATTTAGCCTCCATTGACACCTATCATACTATGCACACTTTTCATACTGTGTGCAATGCTCACTTGTTGGTTCCATCAGAGTTGCCTCGGCGTGCGAAATGTATTCTAGTGTGTGCCCCTGGGGGAATCAGCCACACCTTTTTGCGTTTCGGAGAAAGGTGTGGGTCTTGGAACCGCAGTGCAGCCCATGGTAAAAGCAGTAAAAGTGTTAGTTTGTGCGGTGCCATGGTACGGTCTACCTTTTTTCTTTCATTTGTTTTTAAATTGCATGGCCTAAAAAAAAGTGTTTGATGTGTCTTGCATTTTTTCGCAATTTTAATCATTATTGCCTCGTACGGCGGATAATCTCGGGCGCCCGGGCCCCAGGCGTGTCCAGCTGCGGCGAAGCCTGGCGCGGTGGTGGCCTGAGCTTCAAGACCGCAGGGGGTGGTTGGGGTTCAGGTCAGTTTGGGGCGTGTCCGGCTTAGCCAGACACACAGGGGCCTAAACACCCTTCCCTTCCCTATCCTCCCCCCCTCTTTCTCTGCTTTCTCTCTTTCTCTCTCCACGTTCGATGGCCGTTCGCATCTTAGCCTTCTTCTGCCACTGGACCGACGCGCGCTTTACTGAATTACTGCGATTTCCTATTCTGGACTCCTCTTTTTTTTTACTCATCCCCTTTCTCCCTACTCCACTCGATTTCCTCTCAACAAGAGACGATTCCACCACGTCCCTCTCGCCCTCCCTCGCGTTCGTGTGTGTGTGTGTGCGTTTGCGGGGTGCGCTTTTCTTTCCAGTAATCAAATGAGCTCGCGCGAGTCGAATAGAGGCGCTTATCGCCGCCCCGTTATGTGCTGTCAGTGCGGCGATGGCGGAGGGAGAGAGACAGAGAGACGGAGGAGGGAGGCGGTGGGAGGGTGGCCCGGGGCGAGTGACGTCACAGAGCCGATTAGGAGAGGGAGGGAGAATTATTTCGATATCGGGTCGCTCCGGGCCGCTCAAAGAAAACCCTTGCAGGCAGCAGCTCTGGCGGCAGTGGTGGTAGTGGTGGCGGCGGCGGTGCGTATAGCCTCTAGCTGGGCTCGGGCTGCGTAGCGCTGATTAGGGTGAGGGGAGATGTAGGGGAAGGGGAGAGGGGTCTGCGTCAGATATAGCGTGCAAGCTTGCTGCTGCGAGAGCCACGAGCTCCTCCGCAGGTTGTACTGAGAAGGGTTGCGCGGGGGGCGACCAGGATCCTCGGCAGGAGAGGGAACCTGCTGGAATGAAAGGTATAGCCCGCGGGGGCGTGGCCGGGCTGGGGATCGGAAAGGAGAGAAGTTTAAATATTTGCCCGTTTTATTGGTGTTTAATTAAAAGGATGAGATCGATCGGGACCCTGGAGCGGCGGCGGCGGCGGTGGGACCTGCTGCCGCCGTTCGTCGCTATCGGTTCTCTTCCCCGCGCCTGCGTTTGGCGGCCTGTCGGTTGGCCTGGTAAATATGCAGCTTTTGATAGGGCCCGGCCGGTGTCACCGCTGTTTGCTCTTCCGCCACGGCCACGACTATCTGCGCCCCGAGCGTAACGAGCGGTGCCTCGGCCATGTCAATACCGACCCACCGCCAAGAGAGATTCCGAGGAGCGAGCGCGCGAAAAGAGGGGAGCCTTTCCGCTCGGTCAACGGAGGAGAGAGAGGGGGAGGAGAGGGGCATTGGGGAGCGACGAGGGGGGGGGGGAGACTTTTCACGGGCGTGTCAAACGGAGCCGCATCAGGGGCAGCAGGAGCCGCTCGTCCGCCTCATACTTTATTCCGTTTGATGTGAGAGCTTTCCAATCCCACGGACGGGTTTAGTAGTGAGCGCGCGTGGCGTGGGCGCAGAGTCTCTGTGTCTCGGCTGCCAAGTTGACCGGCGAATGGAACGAGATTCCTGGTAGTGCTGGTGAAAGGATCGGCGCAGCAGCGGTCAACACGCGGGCGGCGTAGCCGAGATTAGACGCGTGGGGAGAGAAAATACTATCGGGAAAGGGGTAACGCGTCAAATAATGACGAACATCATTCTTCACAACAAAAATGACAACTTTAACACATAGATCATTTCTTTTTCTTCTGTAACGTCTATTTTCAAATATTTCTCATTTGCATTTGTGCAAGAAAAACAAGTTATCACTAAGTATCAATAATGATTTTTTGTTGAGAGAACATTATGTACAGTGTGCTGCTTGCATACACGTCATCCTACATGCTCACCTTCGACACGCCGGGCGCCGAAAGGGTGCTAAGCGGCAGGGAGGGCCGAGAGGAAATATTATCCTTTTGGGCTCCCGACGGAGCGGTGGGGCGGGGCGGGGCCCCTCGGCACTCTACGTGAAATCCCGCGCCATTCTGCAAAGCCCCGGCCATCAGGCTGCATAAAACAATAAGTCTGCCCGCGCGCCCGAGCGAGATGTGTTTTTGTTTTGGTTTTATTCGCCGAGGAAGGAAGCAAGAAAACGGAGCGTTATTACTTTAGAGCGGCGGAGTGCATCGTGGCGGGGGTGTTAATGGTCGCTGCACCTTTCTCTTTAGGGCCGCGAGAAACTAAAACAATGTGCTTCTATGATCATTCGAAAATCTCTAAATTTTCGCCTATTTTCCTTTTTTTTCAGAGCGATCTTAAAAGGTGTTTGGCAGGGGATTGTGAATATAAGCAATAGTAGAGTAGACCCGTCGGGTTGCTAAGGTGTAAACACAAGGTGTTTGTATACACCGGGTGATCCGGTAGATGCGCCGGTACTGGTGGCTTTGCCTTACTCACTTTGCACGCAACACACCAGGTACATCAAAATATCTACCAAACATATTTCGCGCAAGCTTTCATGTACACATGTTCATATGGCTAAAAATAAATGTACCAAAATTATTATTTTTAAAAATTCTTAAAGAATACATTTAAAAATAAAAGAAAGGATAGGTACGCTTATAGCAGCTGGTTATTTCCGTATGTAGCCACGTGGCGCTCCTCGGCTCGCTGGAGTGACATCTCCCAGCGGAATGGAGTCGTCTCTCTCTCTCTGCCCACAATCGGGATGGCCGTAGGCAGGCAGGCAGGCACGCGCTGTCCAGCCGGCTGTCCCCACGCTGTCCGACAGCCCTCCCCCACCGCGGCGCAAACGCAATGAGATCGGACAGGCAGGTTGGCTGGCCTATCGACCGGAGCGTGATGCCCAGGCGGCCCCAGGCCTCCCGCCCGCGGCCCGCCCGCCTGCCCGCCCGCCCGGTGGCATCGAGGCTGAGCGGCGGGCTGAGCACTGACACCTGGCTGCCTGGCGCAAACCTCATTTCGAAGTCGGTTGGCTTCATTAGCATTTCGCGCCAGAAAACGTACACGGCAATCGCATCTGCTCATTTGAAACTAATGTTGCGTTTCAGTCGATTTTTGTAGGTATACAAGTGGTGATTTAAATGTGCACTGGATGAAAAGGTGCTGAGTCGCACTTTTCCAGTGGGGGTGCTACAGAAGTTTTGTGTTTGATTCATTTGTGAATGCACTAAAGAAAAATCCCTAAAGGTGCTAAGGTGCTCAAAATTGGTGCACTTGCAGTTTTAATGCCATTGTAAAGTCACTCTTAACCCTCAACACATCTTACAGTTGCGACTAAGCACTCCCTTTTTTTCTTCCAGTGTACGGCATTTTTTCCCCCTTCTGCTATAATCTCATCGATCTTCATGTGGACCGATCTACAGGAGTGTCAGTGACGATTACAAGTTGCTAACGCGCTCTGGGGGTGGGAGCCTCGCGCAAGTCGCCGCGGGTAGAGATCTGCTACGCACAGACTTACACGATGTATAGACTCTAACACTTCCACCGCCACCCTTACTAACGACAGTCTCCACTAAAGCTGCGCGGTGTGCTGTCGACACCAGAGGGTCGATGGCACGAGAGACGAGAGCCCCCTCCCTGCGGCGCGCCTGCTGTGACATTGTGCGGAGATGCCGAATTCCCATCAGAAAAGAAGGAGAACTCCTCAGAGGGGAGTGAAATCCTCGGGCCGGCCCGCGCTGCGCTGCTGCCTTGCGTCTTCCCCAACTCAATTTGCGCAGAGCCAGAGCCCGAGCCGTGCTTGGCGGCGGGCTACGCAGCGCTGCTACACCTCTGTCTGTTTGCTACGCCGTTAGTCGCTACGTTACAATGCGCTTTTGCTCCACCGCGAATAATATTCGTGGGTTAGATAGGAAGTTTTTCCATGAGCAGTATGCTGCAAAAAGCTCCGTACTAGTACGAGAACACCTGTTCTCTTTCGTCCTTAAATCCGTAAAGCACTTCATAGGACATGTGCGAAAAAGTGAAAATCACAGTTAGTGCGAAGGCTGCCGGAAATTGACAACTCCCTTTGCAAATCAAAACTTCGCAAAAAATATTTAAATTACACAAAATACTCATTGCTAATGCACAAGAAATGTTGTAAAACACCCAAGATATTTGTCTCTGTGTATTTTCTTATCATTCTTCTCTTGGCTCGCAGGTGCCGCCGTGGATGTGAGGCGGCCCCCGCTGTCCGCCGCGGCCCCCGCCGCCCCCCGCGCCCGCGCCGCCGGCGGCTCGCTTTCTCTCCCCGCGGGACACCAAACGGCGACAAAATAAAATTGCGGAGGCTATCGCTCTTCTCCTCCTCCGGGAGCGGGAACAGCGGCAACAGCAATGCGGGCGGCGGTGGCGGCGCGGCCGGCGGCCAGCTCAACGGCGTCGGGGACCCCGCCGCGCCCGCCCCGGCCATGTTCTCCAAGCTCAAGGGGGCCGGGGGCGGTGCGGCGGCCGGCCACAGCCCCCTCGACACGAACCCCATCTCGCAGTACTACGAGGTGGGCAAGCAGACGGCCTGCGCCGGCCCTGGCCTCATCTGGAAGATCTACGATGCCGTGCGCAAGTCCGACAGAAAGGTGAGTCTGCTGAAGCTTTACCCTTCAACGGTCTTTTTACACCATTACGTCAACATTTCTTGCATGATAAGAGCTAATTGATAACCGGATAGTGTCGAGTACCATAAAGTTTACGGGCTGCCAGAAAGTTAGCCCAAAATCTGCCTGAGCAAACCCGTGCGCAACGGTACCGTATTACGGGCGCTTGCTCACTATAGGCAACATGCGTACTCGCATACTTTTTCTGGCAGCTCTCATCACTCGTACCTAGTATGAGTATATCTCGAGACTTCAATTTAGTGAAAAGAGGAGAATTTCGGAATGTCTGTGTCTGTAAGTCGACATTTTCCTAGTTCGTTGCCGTAGGTTTACATTTAAAACCGCAACAGCAGACATAGACTACTATACTCTGCACTTTTATGTGCAGAGTTATTGTGCTGTTTGGTCGATCTCTATCCCTCTGTGAATGTATACGTCACATTTTACCCGATCGGTATGCTGTTTACCATTGCACTGTGGGGGCTGCAGGGGATAACCTGCAATGTCGCTCTCGACACGATCTCTTTTTGCAATAAATGTAGGGCGCGGGAGATGCACAAAGATGTATGTGGCGAACGAGCGGCCGCATTCCTGCTCGATGCAATGGCATCCATTTTGTTCCAAACTCACACACATGAGCAAACAAAGCTTCATATGTGATTCTGCGTATGTGAGGTGTTTTCCTGTTGCTGAACAGCAATGGGAGGCTGGGAGGCTGGGATAAGCGTGTGACGAAAAAAAAACAAAACAAGGCTGCTCAATAAAAAAATAAGTTGAGGGACACAACAAGCAGGGGAAGAAAATGCTGCTGTGTGATGATGGATATCGGCTGCTCTGCTTGGTGTCCGAGCACACTGTGCTTTTGTACCCCCCCC
>NW_026267359.1:211742-221191 GCF_000697945.3 Frankliniella occidentalis | reverse complement strand
TCCTCTCTCTCTCCCTCTCTCGCTCCGCATCTCTCTTTCGTCTCTCGGAGAGGAATAAAGTGGCCGAGGAGGGAGCTCAGTAAACCAGCCATGCAAACACCGTCGGAATTAGCGTTGCGGAACGGGTGGGGCTGCAAGGCGCGCGTCTCACTGGTACAGGAGGACGAGTACTGCGAGGATGAGGAGGGTGGTGGGAGGGCGCGGGGTACGTGCCTTCGCTGCAGGGGGTTTGCCACTGATATCCCGCGCGCTGTAACCGCGACTATTGTTTTGGGGCGGTTTCCGCAGAGGTAGTTAAACGCAAACCTTGCTGCTCGCTTCGCATTGTACTTGCGGAGCGTCTATTGTTCTCGGGGAACGTTATGTTGCATGTATGGGATATACACCAGTCTGTTCGCCGGGGTCGCTCTCCTGATACTGATAACCACACCGGGGGGCCCCCCTAGCTTCACGGGCACCCAGGTCTTCGTGTTACTAAGGTTAGGAAACTTCACCCCTCTTCAACGTGTTCTTTTCGGATCACCGCTCCCAGAAAACCGCTTCTTTTAAAATAAGGTAATACAACGAAAATTTCTTGCCAGAAAACAGGGTAATGTTTTTCGTGCGGGCGGCGGGTTTTTTTATTAATGTGAACGAAAGTGCGTTTTGTAAAATGGAACAAATTTTGTTTCCTACTGTAAATTTTTCTTTCTTGCGACCAAAACTTTATTGGTAACGGCAAAGTCACGATTTTGCTGCCAGGTGCGGTTTTCCGAGGGCGGCTGCATGATTCTTCCACAGCCTCTCTTTCCGCGCCCTGCCCTGACCTATACACGCACGCCGCCGCAGCTTCCACCCGCACGGCTGCCCTCGCCAGGGACGTGACGGCGTGGGCCCGCCGCTTATCCTCTTCCCCGAAGGGGACCCCCCTCGGGGCTCGGGGCCACCACGCTGTCTTCGGCTGCTCCATCTTGGATGGTGCTGTGTGTTGGCAAGAGCGGCACGAGCAAGCCGCCCCGCCGATCTCGAATTTCGTCTCATATGATTTTGGCGCGTGCCCGGTTTTGTCAGTAGGGCGCGATGGCAGAGGCAGGGCAGCGTGGGCGTCTTGTGTGTGTGTGTGTGAGAGAGAGAGAGAGAGAGAGAGTGAGCGAGCGAGCGAGCGTGCGTCATAGACCACCCCCACCTCACGTTCTATCGAGGCGTCCCGCAGTCGTTTACACGATGCGCGTACACACTTCACATAGTCCACAAGTCCTGTCGTCGATCGTTACAAAACTAGCTACGTTGTGCGGAGTCCGGTGGAGTCGGTTTACACATTCGGGACCTACGCGACTAACTCTTTTCTTTCTTTTTTTTTGCCGATGTGCTCTGTCGTCGTTATGAAACGTGTAGCTGGCGGGATGGGCTCTCTCCGCGGAGCGCTTCGCGAAGCGCGGGTGCGCGGTGGCTGGGTGGGGCAGGTTGGGCGGGGCCGGTTTGGACAGCAGCCCGCGGCGGGAAGTTTGGATGCCGCCCGCGGTCGATAGGAGCGACGCGCCCTTCGTTTCACGGTCGCGTTTGCGCGAAAAGTCGTTCGCGTCGACGTCACGGTCGCCGCACTCCCCGCGTCGCCGTCCTCCGAGTTCTACCGTCAAAATACATCCATAATTTTTCAACGATTCGGTTGTGCTCTTACTTGGGGCTGTGTCGGTCAATCATTCATTGGCCTGGTCGTTGAGCCGCACCCCTGTGTGGCAGATCCAGACGGAGCCCTCTGCTGCTCGACCTTCCCCCGAGCCCGAGTAGTTTCAGACGCCCAAAGTCAAGGCACAATAGCGATGAGAACTCCCAAGCCAAAGTCGGCGACTTTAGACGTTATTCCTTCTCATCTCACCGAGAACACAGAGAAGAGAAAAAAAACGATAAAATAAAACACAATGGAGGTGAACGCTCTGAATGCTGAATCGGGAATTGGGTCGGTATCCCCTCTGGGCGCGCCCCGCCCCGCCGAGCCACGCCACCTCTGTGAACCGGCCCCACCCTCAGGCCTGTCTTATTGGCCGGATCCTCTTTCGGAACATTGGTGCAGCCCAGGCGGCCCAGGCCTCTTTTGCTGTCAGGAAGGGTCGGGTTTGGCCGTGTTAAAATAGTCACCTGTTTGTTCGCGTTGAAGAAAGTAATAATTATTTCTGTGCATTTCATTTTATGTATTTTATCACGTACCGGTACTAGAGATTTGTATAGAGGCAAATTTTTATAATTTGGGATGGGGGACAAAATTAATTGTTTGTTGTGAAAAAAGTAATGGGGGTTACGCTTGACATTAACGGCCTTGGGCTGTGGCGCAGGCTATCCTTAATAAGGTGCTGTGGCATCAAGGCGGCATCAGGCGTGTTTACCCTTGAACTCGCTTCGAATAATTCACGGTTAGTTGACGGGCGGAACTAGTCGTTAAAAAAATGAGGGCGCGTATATAAAAGAAACGTAGTTTGAAAAAAATGGCGGTTGGCGGTTCTCTTTTAATTAAACTGGTGGTCCGCGAAAGGGACGCAATGGGGCAGCTGGGCTCCACAACTGGCCTCGAGCTACGCCCCGAGCTCCCGAGCATCACGCGCTAGTGCCAGTGCTGCCAGCGTGTGCACAGACTTTTCCTAGTTTGAGCACAATCAGGCCGTTACGCAAGAAAAACGTGTGACGACATGTGCCACTCAACAACAACATTTTGTCCTTCAAATGGCTTTAAGAACATGGGATGCTAGTCCTACAACGACATGCGTGGGTGGCTTAATCACCGGCTGTCCAAGGGTTAGCAACAAAGTATTGGGACCAAAAACTCGGATACGAGAACAAGACGGTGGTTGGAACAGTTATTCCTCTTTCTGTGTGCACCAGCCTGGTCTTTTAGTTCCAAAAAATCCCTCTGTCTTTCTGCCGTGTGTTTTGTACGCCGCCGTAATGTCCAATCGTGAGACATAACTCTGCCTCGATATTGCTGCTAAGGGCGCTGGAACTGCAGTGGTTTCACTTTCTCCTCTGAGGCGCCCGTTCCCGTCCGTTTTGTCCACGCAGCCCCGCTCGGTCCTTTCTCTCTCCCCATCGTGTCCACCAGCCCAGGTGGAATCGATCTCGCGCAGAAAGGTCCTGCTATTCCCGAATGACCCGCCCTGCCGCTCTGTTTGCTACCCCCGCCCCCCTACCAGCACACCACCACCACCACCTGCTCTCCCCCCCCCGCCCCTGTCACTCCTCGCGTTCTGCTATTTTGGGTCCCGAACCTTATCCACAGCGATGCTGCTGTCTTGCAATTCTTTCTCCGCCTCCACCTTTGATCAGTGTTTACTCAATGGCATGGCCGGGCTGGTACGCTCGCTCGCTCTGCTCGCGCTCGATGGGGTATGATGACACGGAGCGGGTAGCCGACAGCATTTGCTCGCGATCCAACAGAAAAGGCGGGGACAGGGGAAGGGGCGTGGAGTCGGGGATGCGAAGGTGAAGAGGCCACCCCTCGAGGGTCCTGCACGACAAGCACTTCGTTTTCTGTTCTCATCACCTCCTTTCGCCTGTCGAACCGCTTTGCCACCATGTCTGATCTTTGCTCCTTCTCTGCTCTGTCACTCCTCCCCCCCTCCCCCCATATCACTCTCAGCCTATATCTATGTCTTTCGCCCCATCCCTATCCCTCCCTCTCTTCTCCCCAACTTACATTATTTTTTTGCCCTCTGCGGGATGTCTCCTTGGTCCTTTCCTACTGGCCCCTTTTCAACCAATTAGCGGACCCGTCTTACGCGCCCTCTACCCCCCTTCCCCCTCCCCTGTGTGTGTATGGTGAGCCTGCTGCGTTTGGTGGCTAGGGAGGAGCGGGGAAAAGGGGAGGGGAGGGGTGTATGAGGGAAGAGAAAGAGAGAAGGGGTGCGTGAGGGGAGAGAAGAGGAGGAGATTGTTGGGGCGTCTCTTACACTCTCTAGGACCGCCAGGGAGCTGATGTCTGAACAAAAAAAGGGGACGGTGCGTGTATGTGTGCGTGTGCTGACAGCTGTGCAGCAGCGTCCTCTCTCCCTCTTACACCCCCCCCCCCTCTCTCTTCCTCTCTCTCTCTCTCTCTCTCTCTCTCTCTCTCTCTCTGCGTCTGTCGTTGTGGCTTTTTCTTCTCGCTGGCGGAAAGGAAACGTGTTGCTCCAACTGGAGCCGCCCACCCGGCTTCGCCTCTCGACTTCCCCCTCACGCCACACCACGCATTTGCTCTCGCCTTCACTTTATTCCACACCATCAAGCCTCTATATTCATTCACTCTGCTCCACTCGGCGATGATTTGAGGGGGGCGGGCGGCAGAGAAGAGGCGGGGGCTAAAAGGCGGGGGGAAAAGAGCTGTTGAGAAAAGAAGAGTGAGGAGTGTGTGTCTGTGTCAGAGCGCGGAAGAGCGCGGCAGAGCGCCTGCGAATCGTGGGATAGGCAACCCCAACGCGCGCGCGTTCCACGGGCCGGTCGGCCTGCCAGGCGCTCTCGCTGAGGCTACTACGGTGCGGCTCGCTGGGAACCTCTCTTTGATTACAGGCCCCTTTTGTTTCCGATCGGCGCGTGTGTGGAGTTCCTGGCTGTGGAATGAATCATTTCAATGCCCCCTGGCGCGCCGTAAAAGTACCCCGGACTCTGGAAAGTAATATTCGGCGTTAGTTTATCCGAATTCAGAGCGTGTGCGTTTGGAGGAATCTTTGCACCCACCTTGCTGTTGTTAACGTTTCTTATTTTTAACGGCGTGACATGACGACGCAGCAGAAGGGGGAGGGGTCGCTGGGATTGGGTTGGCAGCTCCTGATACAGGTCCTTGCGGGTCCTCCCCTCGGGGGTTCCCGGGAGTGAGGGGGGTCCTATCGGGTCCTGCCCGGGTCGGCGCGGGCGGAGTGGTCCCGGACGTGATCGCGAGGACGTGACTGATCACTCATTGGGCTGCTGCCTCTGCTGCTGCCGCGGCCCCGCGCCCCTGACTGTCTTGTAGGGTCATTTATAAACATGGGGTACGACGGGTCCAGCCTATGATGCGCCCAGGCCGGCCGGACCTCGTCCGTTTGGCCACTCGGGCTGCAGTGTTGTTGTGCATTGTTCCTGCCTCCCACCCCTATCGCTTGACCCTTCCCCGCGTCCCCGAGGTGTAAACGTCAGCACATTCACCCGTCCAAAAATTTCGCGCGGAAATGAAAGTACACTTTTGTGTGCTGGTTTGTTTAAATTTTTGTTCCTTATTCGATCAATTCGTCGTGCCGATCGCGTTTGTTTTATTTCTCCAATATAAGTTTGCCGTGAAGGAGGGCCCGTCGGGCGGCTCAGCCTCATTCATCCCCTACTTTCTTCCCTTTTTTTCTCTCTCTCCCCGAGTCCCCGCCACAATCCGTCTGGAAACCCTTCAATCAGACCAGCCGGGCCGCGCTCTCGTCTCGGCTCGGCCCGGGGCCCGGGGCGCCCAGCTGAGCTGCACTGCCTGTGGAGCCCACTTAGCCACCGGGTCCCGTACCTAACCCTGTCATCTTGCACCCCCTCCCCCCCCTCTCCGCTGAGTTCAGCCGATCGACCCAAAGTATTTCAGAGGAGTTTCCCTGCCCTGCCGGCGCTGCTGGCTCAATCCAACGGGGCTGTGTCTTGCCATCATCAGGGAGAAGTGAGAGGGGAAAGCGGTCGAGAAACAGAAAGGCGGAGAGGCACAAAGGGAAAGGCAGGGGGCGGACGGTGACATGAGAGACAGAAAAGAGGAAAGGGGAAAAATACCGTCTGATAACTTTTGAAAGAGGTCGACGACGTACAGACGGACACGAGAGGCGCACGAGCAGTGTTCTCGACAGACGAGACATGCAGAGGGTTTTACGACTGCTTCGTGTCAGTCGATCTGTACCTACCTGCGCTGCGCCGCGCGCACCACCGGGAGTGGCAATCTCACCTCACCCAGAGGGGAAACAACGCCAGCCAGCCTTCGTGCACTCTCTGGAACGCCTGCCATCTACCTCCCTCGCCCAATCAATTCCCTTGCGGATTTTTTCTCGGATTTTCCTTCTGTAAATAATGCGTAGAACATGGATTCCCCCCCCCCTCTCTCTCTCTCTGTCTCTCTCTTTGGACCGCTTCCTGTGTTGTGGCAACTCTTTTCCTTGGGTCCACAATTATCTGCAAAGCCCTGCTCCATCCCCTCCGCCCCCAGCCAATACAGACGGCAGGTACAGATAATCGAGGGGACCTAATCGCGCTCTCTGTTGCCTCAATAAACTTAAAGTCCCAGCGGAGCACAGCGGAGCAACCCGCTCCTTTTCCCCACCGCCAACGCAGCGCCCCGCTTTTGCCACAACTCCGTCCTCGCTAGAAGGATGCGCGCGGAACAACTGTTGACTTTCCTTGTTTCGCTTCTCTCTTTTCTCTCCGTCTCCTTTAGCTTCCCCTCGCTCACTTTTGCCGTCTTTTTTTTCCACCCCAACTTTTTTCCTCCGAGGCAGACGCTGGGCCCACTCAGAAAACCGATTGTTCAACTCAACGAAATTTAGTGTTGAGAAAACCAACGAAATGTTGTTTCCGTCGACCAAATTTCAATTGTGTTGATTGGATAATTTAGTCAGGTCGATGTAAAGTGATCAGTTTGACAATATTTTTGGTTGGGCTGATCACATTTAATTGTAAAAGCTTGATTAAACGTTTCGTTGGATTTAGGGAGTAAATTTTGTTTCCTTCAACACGAATTTGGTCATACGGACTAATAGCTTCTCTCGGTGCCGGGTCCTTTCCCTTTTCTCGTGTGTGGCGCCTAGCCGGGCCGTGGCATCGTCGCGCAGGAATGTTGCGCCTGAAAAAGTTTGAGTCAACACCAGTGCGCCAGCCCCTCCCTTCTTTTTTTCTGAGGGCTCAGTGGGCAGGACCCTTCCCTCGACCCGACCCGAGGCCCTACCAACCAGCCCAAACCATTCGTCTTGGCTCTCCCAAATCAGTGTCTTCAAAGACGGAAATGAAGCCTGGGCCTCTGGGCGGATTCCTCTTGACCCATGCCCACGTCTTCAGCTCTCCACTCTCAGTCTCACTGGCTCTCTCTCTTTCTCTCCCTCTCCCCACCCCCACCTCTTTTTCCTTCTGTCCCCCTTACATTTTTCTTTTGCGTCCGGACTCGCCTAATTTGCCTCAGGAATATCCTGTCCCCTTGGTAATGAAGAAAGGGGAGCTGTGGGAGAGACTCTTAAAGCCCTAGGCGCCTCGCGCTCCCCCACAACAAGTGCCTGACCGTCAATAGCGTGGCGGGGCCGGCGCCGTTTATGGCCGCGCTACATTGTGTCACTTAAGTGCGCGTCCCGCCAGATACACTGATGCTGCCGCTGCCGGCCGGTCTCGCCTGGAAAACACTGCGTCGCACTGCGCGGGCTGGACCCCCCTGAGGCTGGACATCCATAGCACTCTAAACCCCGTGGTTGCTTAGCAAGAAAAGAGGCTACAAACCTGCTGGTCTCCAAAAGACGGCCAAATTTTAACAATCAAAACGGATTGCCCAAATGTTGGCAATCTAGGCGACTACGGGGTTTAGGGTGAGGCTACTAATTCACATTGATACCTTGAATACCTGAAACCATGGAATCATCGGACTTTTCAAATGGTAGAATCCCACGCGGAGACAACTTACTTCTTTCCATGCAGCTCTAAGCTGTTCTTTCGCTGGTGCGACATAAGCAGTGTTAAGTACCTCTTCAAGTATTTAACTAACGGCAGCAAACCACAGGGCCTGTCAAAGTGCTGATAACAGGGCTGATAAGTAAACGCAAAAGCTTTTACAGCAAAAGATTTACTTACTGGAAAAAAAAAACAAAGGTGTGATGTCTTATCTTTTCCAGGGGTGCTTAATCCGTTTTTCTCCTGTCGCACCCCTGCGTCATGGTGGTTTTAGTTGATGAATTTTCGTCCGTGAATTCGTCGCTCGCCAAATGATGCGACTGGCCACCACAACGCACCGGCTCTACCCGGCTTGGCTCGGCACGGCAAGGCTCGGCTCGCCTCGGCACAGCTCGGCCCCGCGGCACACCGCAGACCTCCATTAGAGCAGGGCCGGTGTCGCGCCATTGTTGTTGTTGCTGCCGTGTTGGTTTTGTTGTACTGTTTGTTTTGCTGGCGGACAGGTGGTCTCGGTGGTGGGCGCTAGTGGTGGTTGTGGTGGGTGGTGTACTGCAGCGGGCGGGCAAAAAAAAGTGAGGCGTGGCACCGCGGCTGCCACCCTTCTGATATATACCCGAAAATAACGCAGGATGAGTTGTAGACTGTGCGTATGATGTGTGTAGTTTGGTTTGCTTAGTGTGGCTTTGGGAAGGGAGTAAACACAGCTAAGGCGGAAGTTGCCCAGCGCACACGAACAGCATGCCGGCTCAGGGGATGGATGTATAAGCATACCGCATGTGGAGAAATAAAAAGATAGGGACAGTGCAAGCGAAAAAAAGTAAACAAGGACTGAGAGACAGAGAGAAAAGAAGGGGCGGGGGGGAGAAAATGAGAGAGTGTGATATAGAAGACTGACACAAGGGGCATAAAGAAAGTAGGTTGTGCGCCCGGATTTCAATATAGATTCTAGCATGTAGCGCCTCGGGCGTCCGTATGTGTATGTATGTGTTAGGACAGGGGGGTGGGGGCGGTTGTGTCTCCGCACGCCCTCGTGGCCCGCATTCCACCCCCTGCCCCACCACCACACACAAACACAAGCTCGCCGAAACATCCCTCCCCTGTCCAAGCACAGAACGACGGCCTACACGTAGTCCTTCCGGCCTATCGGAGCGCCTGTCAGCATGAGCGCGCCTCCCGGTGTTATTAATCTGCGGGAGGAAGGCGCTGGACCGGGAGGCTGGGCGAGAGGGACTCGGAGAGGGAGGCGCTGGTGTCTGGCTGGGAGGCGCGCGGCCAAACCCGCCTACACTTCGATCGCGGCCCTCACTGGATCTGGGTCACGGTCGAGCGGGTGCTGCTGCTGCTGCTTCCCACCGGTTTTTCCCTTTACCATGATCTTGGGTATTTCATGCAAGTATCGGAAAAGGAGAATGGGCATAAAATGAGACGGAGGTTTTAGCTCATCTTCAAATCATCAGATCCGAGTTAAAGTATTGCCAGTGTTCTATTGACTTTAAATAGTAGTGTTGTACTAAATTGCTGCTAGAACAGCACATTACCGATTCAAATTAGTGTTACAATGTGCTTAATATTATTTTCAATAAATGTGCCCGTATTGAGCGCGCCCACTTTGCTCCGCGTTATATTTACCATCTAAAGCTGCTGAGCCTCCCTCTCCCTCTCCCGTCTCGATTGCTTTCAGTTCTCAACCGACGTTTGGACCCAATGTAGCATTGTGGAGCCTCCCTTCAGTCCAACGCAACAGGCAAGAAGGGGGCTGTAAGCAACAGGCTCGGCGCGGACCCGGGGCTGCTGGCGGCGCCCCTGAGCGGGCCAGAGCTTAGGGGTCTTCTGGTAGCGTCAATGTTGACTCAGTCAACTCG
>NW_026267359.1:188261-204822 GCF_000697945.3 Frankliniella occidentalis | reverse complement strand
GTGTCCTCTGACACACATATTCCACCCCGTCCCTTTTTCCGGGCTGGCCTCGGGCCGGACGTTCCCTGTTCGCGCCGAGTGGACTTCCCCCCCGGTGTCATCGCGCAGCGCACTCTGTTGCGACCGTAAAGGGAGCTCGTGTTTCATGAGCATATGACGCGCACTGACTGAGCTAGGAGGGGGTAAAAAAAATCGCGTCCCATAAGCGTCACAGACCTGCTGAACCGTCAGTGCGAGTAATGTGCTGGTGCTGTTCAATCTGAAAATTACGTCATGGCACACAACGTTTACTACTTTTGTTGCGTTCGTAATTTACCTGCGCTACAGTAGTTACATAATTAACATAGTTTGTGTCCCTACTGTTAAATAAACCAGGAACTAGCAGCATTTTTACGTAAAATAATTTGTATGTAACTATTGTTTCACGCGCACGCAAGCTGAACAAAGAACTTTGTATATTGCTGCACAGTAATTTGCATTGCATTGTGCAATAAGTACGTATATCGTGCATACTATGATTATTCAGTTACCAGTGGTCGTCGGAACGGTATCACCCCTTTGTCATTCAGTTCACCACAAGTCCAGCAGCATGGCGATCAGCCTCAATGCTGGCAGTCATTTATATATATGTGGCGAAAAAAAAAAACGCAAGCGAAACACGCGCCGGCCTCAATCAGGGAGGGGGACTGGTCCGGGTCGCTCGTATCATATGGCCAGCAGTGACATCGACCACTTTGTTTCGGGGGTAAAAAATAAAGGGGAGGCGAGGCGCGGGGAGATGCGAGGGAACGGGGATTCTGCGCTCGCTTGATAATGGCGAAAATAATTGCAACACAAAGGTTATCCATGGGATATGTGCGTGTGTGAGTGTGTGTACGTGGCTGAGAGAGAAAGGGGAGTTGATATATTGGGGAGGAACGGCTGCACGATAGATCGATGTTATTATTATTATTATTATTATTATTATTATTATTATTATTATTATTATTAGCTGTGGTTGTAGTAAAATTCATAGTAAAGGTCCCAAAGTTTGCACCATTATGGCTGTTTAGTTGTGCCGTTGTAAAGGGAATAAAGCTTTTCCACCCTGAATGATTTGTGAATAGCACCTCTTAATAGGTGATTGGGACCCTTGTTTGCGTACTCGACAGGGACAGTAAAGGTGGGGCTTTCAAATTACTGACAGGCATGCTTCAATAATTGAGAACCGTGCTTTAATTGACACCTCTGCTTTAATTGATACATATGCGGGGGTGCACTTGAGACCGCACAACTCCGCCACCCTTTACCCTTGCTGCTGCGATGTTGCCACCCAGTGTGAGCCGTGGCATGGCATGACGTGGGTCGGGGCACGGCCCCGCTGACAATGGAACAATACATCCATAACACCTGTCAGCCGCGAGTGCCTGGCCATTTTTCAGGGAACGCGCGCCGTCGCCGCTGCTCGTTCTGTAAGCGGGTGGTGAGGTACAACGAAGGTACAATGTTTACACTCCAATGACGCAACAAACGTTAACAAATACAGGGACAGACAAAAAGAAATAATCGACGTGAAACTCTTGGCAACAGCGTGGGTGGTGGTGGCGGTGCTGATTAATTTAGCGAGCAGCGCGTCCAGTTAATTAAAGCGCACCCGCAAGTGATGGCTTAAGTTGAGCCTTTTCTTTTTTGTGAGCTTCTTTTAACTTTTTTTCCGCAGCGTGTTGCTGCTTACGAAGGTTTTTTTTGTCGTTGTTTCTGCTGGTAGTGTATCCGTCATCCGGTGGGGTGGCAAGGAGTCGCCGTGGCGGGGGCCAACGTCCGCTGCAATACACTTAGCGTCACTAGCGGGGCGCCCGGCTGGCTGGCTTGCTTTCCGGTGGTCACTCCACTGTGGGATGGGCTCGGCTAGGGCTGCCGATGAGACGCGAACTGCGCCTAGCTCAGAATGCGCTGCCGGGAAAAACTTGCTCAAACTCCCCCCCCCCTCCTTACTTTTTTCCAATTTTGAGTTAATATACTAGAAAGCGAAGAAATGAATTACAAAAAAAATGGTTGATCATTCATGGCTGCTGGTGCTGCTGGTAGAATCTGTCTAACTTTCATCCAAACCTGTAGAGAAGTCTTCAAAATTGATACAGGTGCTGTTGTTTTTTCTTGTTTTTGTAATCTTATTTTATGTTTTGTTTGGCGTTGTTCGGACAGCCCTTGGGGAGACCATTGCTCCGAATTAGTAGCGAGTGAATGAACCTGGGCCGGGTTTGGGGTCCGAGCAGGGTAGGGTAGCGAGAGACAGGTGAAGTGAGGGTGCGGAGCCACGGGGGTGAAGGGGGCCCACCCCGCTACGCCCTGCCACGCCCTTCCACGCCCCGCCACGCCCATTCGGCTCCCAGCGGCGGGACTGTATATAAACCTCCTTTGGCCCAGGCGCCCTTACGGCCCCCAGGGCCCCCGGGGGGTCTCGCCCCCGCGGCCCCGCGCTCGAGTCGCACTTAGGATAACAGCGTTCGGCACGTCGTCTGCGGGCGGCAGTCCGCAACCTCGGACTGTTTTAACCAAATTTTCGAGGATCGCCGGGTCGTCGTCGGCGGCGCGACCTCGTCAGCGCGACCTAAAAGGGCTCCCGCGAATAGAGAGGGGTGGGCGGGGGTAAAAGAGAGTCGGGGTGAAAAGAGGGGGAGGGGAGGGGTCGAAACGGACGCCCCCGGCTCATAATAGTAATGATAATAGCAGAGGGGTCGCTCGGCCGGCCACGCCCCGCCACGCCCCGCCGCTTTGCCCCCCTTTTGTGGCTAGTGCTGCCTGAGGGGCCGGCTGCTGCAGCGGGATAGAGGGGAGCGGGTGGGTGCAAGGGTGCGGCGACAAGCTTGGCACCCTGAGCACCTCAGCCGGCGCCATGCCATGCCCTTAGCGCCGCCCTCTGGATGCCCCTTGGCCGCCCAACAGACGCCCCCCTGCCCCTGGCTCTCCCCACCCTCCTACCCTCCTTATCTTCGTGCAGACCGGGCAAGCTTCACTATTTATACTCTGATGAGACTTTTTGCCTCGCAAAACACTTAATCACTAATAAATTGAATTAAATTACTTTTATTATTGTTTAGTCAACGTTTTTTTTTTATTTATTTATTTTCGCATAATCTTTTGTGCTGCTCGCCGTCCTGACCCTCGTTTCATTCCCCCATGGCCATGCTTCCTAGTATCCCGCCGCATACTCGTCTTTTCCTGTTTAGCCTTGTTTCCCTGTCGGTCGACCCTCGGCTTCGCCCCTTGCTCCCGTCCACCCCCGCGCAGTCATGGGTGCCCCACCCCCGCAATGTGCACAACCTAATTAAGGACAGGCTGAGTCTGTCCCGTCTCTGTCCAGTTCTGCCCCCGCCTCCTCCCCCTCAGCGAGTGACCCTTTGAAGCTGGCCCACGAGCTCCGTCCCTTCTTCGGTCGAAGCCGTCCCCCTTCAGCCTGAGATGTTAAACACCAGAAAGGAAGACACTGTAAAAAAAGCCAACCAACGGTAATTGTTAGCAGTAAACTGTAATTTTCTGTTACTCAATCTTCAATTTACAATTTAAAAATTGACTAAATCGTGTTAGTGATTGACAGTTGTAAACCCTTATAATATTTCACTTTTAGTTTAAAATTAGAGAGAATGAAAATTGAAAGCAGTTTTGCCTTGAGGCAGAAAAATAAACTTTCGGCATCGGGATGGGACTCAACCGCCAAAGGTCATCCATCTTATAATATATTGAGTCTTGGCATTGTTTGTTTTGGTTTTAACTATTGAAATTATTGTGAATTGATATTTTCTGGTTGGCCACCAGAAGGCGTGGCTAGCACGTCGCCGCCTTTGCTGGCAGTTCGAAGTTGCGCTGCCTATAGGAGTCCCATTTCAGTCTGCGACCGCGGAAACACTGCTAAGGGCCTGGCTAACGCGTTCCAGTCTGGTCGCCTTCAACCGGCCAAGGAACCGCTCGATCAAAGAACGACCCCTGCGATATATTGGGATGGCCTGATGTGAGATTTTTTTGCTGGCTGGGTTCTCTTTTTACTTCGACGTCTTTGTCGGCATGGGTCTTCTCTTGATGGGGGTGGCCTGGTGAAAAGGGGAGCTTTGCACAACTAACGAAGCAAATTAACTAGAAAAAAGGGAAGGATTGCATCGTTCTGGAAATACGACCCATGCACGAGGGAACTCTCTTCGCCGGCCCATCTTTGCCTCCAACTGAAATAGTTGCAGTTGCAGTATCTGGAGGTGGGCGCTCTTTTAAGGCCGTTCTGAGTCATTGACTTCAAATTCGGCTAGATACGAGACCAAATTGGCAAGGGAAATTCATTAACAGTCTATTTCCCTTCGTCGACAAAAGTCAATATTTTTTTATTCAGATTGCTTTTCCGAGGCCATATCCGGAGGAAAAGACGCCGCCCCTCGATTGTGCAATGGGCTGCACCGAAGAGCGGCGCCGCGTGGAACAGGAAATGAATTAGAGAAAAAGAGCGACGGCGCGCCGAGCGCGGACCAGCGGACCGACTTCATAAACCGGCCGCCATTTTTATTATTTATTTTCGTTATTATTCTTATCACGCTTGTTCTCACTGACTTTCTTTTCATCGCGCCCGGTTTTACTTTTGTCTGTTCAATTTACAGACTTCGGCAGTAGAGTTGTGACATATATTATGATTTTAAAACAAAATAACTTTCTCACAAGCGCAAGTGATACGTGTACACCTCACGGATGCTTATTTTTAACATAAAGTAAAAGATATCTGTAAACATGAATTACAATCATAAATTCTAATTTTTATATTTTTCTAGTTACAATGATAGTTTGTGGGCTCTCATGACTTTTCGACTTACAACCAACTTTCGGCAGGCTGCTATCTCTCACGACTGCAGTTTCCTGCCACCATGTTCTCAAGTTTGTTTTTTTTTTTGTTTTTTTTTTTAACCGGAACCTCCTGACCTTACAAGTCGTTCCGTTATTTTACTTTTGATTTGCGGGTTGTTGGCTGAGCGATTAGCGAAGCCTATTACTCCACTGATGATCGAAAAGTTTCGCGTCTGTTTGTCTGTCTGTCTGTCTGTCTGTGTGTCTGTTTGTCTGTACGCATGATAACTCGAGAACGAATTGAGCTAGCGACCTGGGATTTTCAGGGTCGTTTTGTATTATAAAAAGACACATCGAGTTCGAAGAAGAGCATTCTAGCTCAAAAATTGGCTTTTTAAAAAATCGAACACCACAGGTCCCCAAAACGACGTTTTTTACAAATATTGTTATAATGTTTTCTAAGGGGTAACTCATCAAAGTAGAGCCCTTTGGGCGAAAATTTCATCCGTTTGGCTCTATCTCTAACCGTTAAGGCGCTAGAGGGTGTTTTTGACGAAAATTGACGGGCTTGAGGCCCGTATCTTTGTGTACACTTTTGCACTACCCGACTCGGGTGTCAGCGCCGCAGGCCTAGGTAGATGTATGCCAGGCGCGTCGCAGCGTAACAGTGTTTCGTGAGATATCGCGAAGCCTGTTACGCGAGACGTGGTCTGGCGTACATCTACCTAGGTTTTAAAAGAATATATAATTCTATATCACCTTATTGGGCCGCGGCCGCGGGCAATATTTAAGGGTACCGTTTGCCAGCAAAGCGTGGTCATGGAATTGTAGTAATGGAATGGCATCGCTGTGTGCGTTCTTCTTGAATCATTTCCAAACTGCATCGACGGAGGACGCTGCCGCCTCCGGAAATGGAAGGATGGAAGGCTCTCCGTCGGTTTCCGGCTGGTGACGGGCCGTGTCGAGCCCGGCCCACCGCCCCTCCTGTTAAGTAGCTCGCCGACAAGGCGAAAGAGGAAGAGAATAACTTTTTTATAAGATGAGCCGGCGGCGCCCGTCTTCTGCTTCGGCAAGCGCGCGTTGAGGTTCATTTTTTTTTTGTTATTATTTTTTTTAAGCTGATGGAAACGGCCGCTGTGCGGATGCGGCCGCAGCCGAACGCCAGCAGCAGCAGCTCACTCACATATTCTCAACGACGAATCCAATGAGTTTTTGCGGATAAGGAGAAAAGTTTTGTCAGGCTGCTCTGTGGGAGGGATTTGCGCCGCTGCTGCTGCTGGTCCGCTGTTTGTTCCGTGCGGCTGATCAGGGAGGCCAAGTGCCATAAACAGCACCACGAATATGAAGTCCGCCCCCTACCCCACTCTCTTACTTTCACCCCTCCCCTTACGTCTCCTCAGGGCGCTCTTAATCCATGCCGACAGACGCGCACAGTTATGAACAACAGCTCTGACGGGGCCAATTTTTTTCCGAAAACGTCGCCCGATGGACGATTGATGTTTCTAATATGCTGCCCCCTAGCCCTAGAGGTTTCGTTTATTATTATTTTTTTTGCCTGAAATCAAAATTTTCTCCCACTCGCTTCCGCACATATTTTGCTGTTGCCTCGTTGGCTGCGATGTGTTGCTGCTCCGGGGTGGGTAGGAGATAGACTCCTCTCCCCAGAGGATACCTGTTCCGGAGGCTGCCTGGCTGCTGGAGCTCCAAAGGTCCACAGGAGGAACGAACGAACCGGACGCGCTGCGCTCTCTCTCTCCTCTTCTCTCTGTCGGTCTCCCCATCTCTTTTGTTTCGAATAGACGCGTTGTTTCTCCTCATTGGATCGCTTCCGCCCTGACCGTCTCCTTCCCACCCCCTGACCTGGGCCTCCTCTGGGGTTCGGGTGGCCTGGTCCTTACCTTATCACCCACTGAAATCTCTTTTCTCTCGCGCACAATGAAAGGCGTAGTGTTCGTGCTTGTGTGTGTCCTCCGCCCCCCTCTTCCCCACCACCACCACGCCTGCCTACTCTCTTCTCCAGTCTCCCTATCTATCTTTCTCTTCCTCTCTATCTCTTCAAGACTGAAACTATAGTGGTTGGCCGGAACATGATGAAAGGGTGATGGAATTGTCGTGCTGTCTCTGTTCCGTCTCCTCTCTCTCTCTCTCTCTCTCTCTCTCTCTCTCTCTCTGCCAACCTCTCTCCGGCTCGCTCTCTATCGCGCTCGCTCGCACCGCCACCTTGTGCATCATTGGACGCGCGGCTCTAGCCCGCCGGAGCTATATGCCGTGCCATTTCACGTCGTATATCGTAAACTTATGGTGATGCCCCCCGGATCGGGCGATACGGCATTTCAGAGTGCACCCTTTCCTTACCCTCTCCTCTCCGCATCCTCCCACCACTCCCTCTCTTCCCTCTTCCTCTCTGTGCCTGTGCTTGTTGCCACTTTGGGCTGCCGCTCCAGAGTAGAGGCAGCCCATACTTTACGATGGTGGAAGGGGGGTCAAATAAGTGTGATAAGCAACGGTGAAATATTTGGTCCGGAGAGCTGGGCTGCTGCGCTAGGCGCCCGCCCCCAATCCCTCCGTGACTCGATTCAGAATCATATCGACTCACCCCTCCCCCCTTTCCTTTTCCTCCCCACAGCCCCCGCTCGCCCCCTACCTTTTTCGACGACCTTTTTTTCATCCTACCAGGCATAGGCATGACACAGACACATGGTCGCATTATGCCAGGGTCAGGTCAGGCCTTTTGCCTTCTGTTTCCGCACATTTTGCAAAAGTAATTCCCTTTACAGTGTGCAAATGCGCTGCCGGGGTTTAACTATACTGTAGCAGGGTTAGTCAGCGCGTGCGGAGCGTCTTAAGTGAAACAAGTTGTGGAATAACCGTCCCGAACCTCGGCTCGCCCAGCAACGCCATTCCCACCCCGACAACCCCTACCCCACACACCCCGACGCACTTGCGACTCCTCGCTCCCCTTTTCGTATACTTTTATATACACGGAAAACATGATCAGCTGCTAAACCAACAGCTAAATGCTCGATAAACTGTTACTGGTTAAGCTATAACTAATCTTTCTTTTCCTAAAGATCATTTACTAAGCAGATGAAGCTTGTTCTCCATTTTCAACTCTGCACTACAAATTCAAGTGCATCCTCGTGTGCGCGCGGCGATAGCAAAATGATTTTGCGGGGGCGAGAGTATAGTAAGTGTGTGGGGGCTACCACACTGTTGCTGCCGCCCCTGTTGTGCCAAAAGACCCCTCCATAAACCAACCGCATCCTTCTTTCCTCCCTTATTCCACCTGTTTCCCCGTGCCGTCCTCCCTCACCTGGTCTCTCACGCGTCTGCCGGACGGAGACACTCTTTTTTGGATGGAGGGGTAAAAGAGGGAGCTAGGTGTCGAAGGGCGTAAGGGGAAGGGGGGACTTAAAGGGCACGGAGAAAATAGAGGAGAAAGGGTGAAGAGAGAGAGAGAGAGAGACGTGTTGTGGCGGCGCGGCGGCGTGGACGACGTCTTCAAACACTACTAAAATATTCAGAGGTAGGTTGTAGTAGAAGAAGCGCGTCATTCTGTCAGGCGGGCCGGGGAGGGCCGGGGCGGGCCGGGGCAAGCCGCGGCGGCGCGGTGGGCCGGCGGGCCGGCGGGGGGATCGAGGAATCCATTATTCATGAATTCAAAATACATCGGCGCGTGGCGGGGCGTGGCGGGTGGCGGGGCGTGCGCGCCGCTCAGCGGGGCGTTAGCGGCTCATGTATTTCGCTGAATTTCCCCTCCTCACCCCTCCTTCCTGTGCCTCAGAAGGGCTCCCGACCCACCCGGGAGCGCTGGGGCGGGGGCCCGCCGCGGTCTCACTTTCTCTCTCTCTCTCTCTCTCGCTCTCCCTCGCTCTGCCGCCCCCGCGCCCCGGTCTGGGGGTGCTGGAATCGGATTGCATGCTTAAAGTGTGTTCTCCGAGGGAGATGCACTGAGATTGCGCGCGGGGAGGGGGAAAGAGGTAGGGGGGTTCTGTTTCTGGCCAAGACTTTGCCGGCCAGCCCGGATGAGGTGAGACAAGGCCAGCGAGGAATCATTTATTTAATGATCTAGGCAGAACAGGAGTAGCTACTTCGTTTCGTTTGTTGAATACTGCAAGTCGTCTCGGCCACTGCTATCCCGTGTTCACTCTTCTGTTTAAGAGGGGTTTGTTTGAAGATAAATCAAGCTGTTTTGGTTTGGGTTGAGCTAATTTTTACGCACTTGGTGTTGGTATTGTTTGCCGAAAATACGGTTAAATACCTAAATTGGTCTTAGAAGACTCTGAAAACACAAAGCTGCCACGGTTGCCTCGGGCCTATCGCAAGTCGTACCTTTGCAGTTGTACTGCATTCGGTGCCTATTCGTAAAGTTAGAAAAACGAAAGATCCTAAAAGGCGCACCCTGAAAACGGTACCCTTTGATTTTATGTCTGATGTTATGCTTGAATTTTTCTCTTGATTCATGTGATTTTCCAATGCTTTAAAGGAAAAATGGTCATGAAGAATCATCCTTTGAAACAAAGAAAACTCCTTCAAATTTAAGAAAACATTCTAGCATATCTATATGAACGGAAATTTCGGTTTGAATAAGGGGATTATTATTAGTTCAATTGAACTCTTTTCTCTGTGTGCCAAAACTTTGTGCTTTTCGCAATTTTATTCCTTTTGCAAGTGTCACTACTAGCCTTTTTTGAAGGTACAACGAGTGCGGCGAAAATGGTCCTCTCCTCGTCAGAACTCCCAGTTGTATACCCGCTAGAGCTGAACCAATTCGCAGTGAGTCTCCCTACTCCAATAACAGTGAGACTTGTCATCGAGAGGGTTGCGCTCCGATTCATCTTCGAGATCTAGAGTTGTTTGCTGTCCCGGTTGGCTGTCCTTTTCCGGTCGGCTGATCGCGTGCATGTTGTGCGCTGAGGGGGTTCTGGGTCCGGGCCCGGTCCCAGCGGTCCCGGAGCAGAAGTGAACGCCAGACGGGGTATCGTTATCTCGCCGTGTTCGACTCCCCCCTCGACCTAGCCAAGAGACAACTCGGCAGCACACCCCTACCAGACGATGTACAACAGATTGCTTGATGAATATTTCTACTTTTAGTCATAAAACACATTATGTAACAAGGTAAGAAGCGCTTTCACACCGCAAGTTGGCAAAATAAGGGGAAAAAAAAGCTTTTAGATCATCGCCGAAGAGTCGCGAAGAGTATTGTAGACGTGATTGTACATTGCAAAACGGGGGCTTTTCGGACGTCCTCCGCACTTTTCAAATTGTTTTTTGTTTTTCTTTTCTTTTTTTCGTGGGTGGGGTTTTTCGTCCCCCTTAGCGCAACTGTCTCTGCCAACGTAAGTCTCCACGCGTCGTGTCCGGATTTAACCCTGTCCGTTACGCAACGACATAAGGGCCATCTGGGAGGCGCGCGGGTGTCCCATCTCATCTCGCGTCCTTTCTTCGCCACCACGGCTACGTAACGACCGACGCTGCCGGAAATATCCGCATCTCGCCTTTACCACCCTCTGATGTGGGAAAGGGAGCAGAAGGGAGTGTGGTTAAAAACTTTTGCCAGCCGGATTATTTTGTGTTCTGCGAAATCCTGCCGCGGGCCTCGACTTGTGTTTTCGCGGCGACGGTGTTTCTGAGAAAGTGGCCGGCAGCGGACAGGCGGGTCTTGTTTCCGGAGGAAGTGCGGCGCTGAGCTGGGTGCGCGGGCGATGAGCAAAGGCGTAGGGTTGCAGAATGGAAGAGCACCGCGTGGGGGAGGCCGTGGCGGTCTGGGCCGCGGGCGGGCCCACTGTGTGCCACAGTGTGCATCAAAGTTTATGGCCAAAGTTGTGCGACAACAGGGCGGTGGCGGTGGCGGCGCTGCGGTGCGGCCGTGTGTTGGCGGTGGTGGCGGTGAGCGGCGGCGGCGGCCTCGAGGGCGTGTCCGAAGGCGCCCCTTACAAACCCCTCCTGCTCCCCCTCCCGTCTTTGCCCCCCACGATGTCGCCAGGAAGTTGGAGAGGCTCTGCCGTGTCTGAAATCAGATGAGCAGGTGTACGTTGTTACCCACGTATGCTCGACCTCGCGGAAACTATATGGGCGCGCGCGCCAGCCAGCCGGAAGAAATCTCGCGTGGGGTGAGGCAAAGCGGAGAGGGGCATCACGCTCATAACGTTACATTAAGGGGTGCCCAACTGTGGTAATCTGGTGTACACAGACTTGGTAATCACTGGTAATCACTGGTAATCACTGGTAATCACTGGTAATCACTGGTAATCCTCTCGTAAGGGTCCTTGAAAAGGACAAATTTGTTGATTTAGACATGAATTTTTGTGCACATCTTGCCAACGCGCATTTTTAATGTGACAACTTTGCATCCCTCGCATGGACAAAATCATGATTCGGACAATCATTGAATGCAAATTTGTATAACTTGCACGATAACGAATCAAGAACAACTACCAAAGGGTTACACAAAAATGCATCCATCTCGGAACAAAGAATGGCCGTTTCGATTTAGAATGCAGGTGGATCATACCTAGTATACATAGGTAATCTTTGGAAATCATTGGTAATCTTTACAATTTGGTAATCCGCGGTGTACACATTTTTACGGAGTTCGGCACCCCTCGCGTTACACACACTGCACACAAGACCGATTTAAAAAAAAGATGTCAAAGTGGCAACCACTTTCTTGTATGTAATTCTAAATCGCCATCAAATTTTTCCCTAACCTAAACTTGACTAGACTTTACCTGACCCGCCAGCACAAACACCAGACAAATCTTCCCTTGGTAGACTTCATGTGTGGTAGATTTACATCACTAAATCAGCCTGACTTTTAAAATCGCAATTTTTTTAAAAGTGTGTGATGTTTTTTTTTTTTAAAAAAGCAAAGCTGTGCCTTACTGTGTGTGTCACTGCTCTCTGCGGGGTTTGCCCTTCGCCGGCCGGGCCGCCCCATTCGCTCCTCTTTCATTACGGCCATAAAGGCTAAGCAGGTGCGCGCGTAACTCCACAGGTGTTCCTGGCGGAGTTACGCGGGACTGGCGCAGCTGCGTGCAGGTGGGGTGCGAGCTGCCAGCTGCGACATACACACTGGGCCCCCTATCATGTCTGAAAAGCGGAGGGGAGCTGAGAGAGAGAGAGGGGGAGGGGGGGGGGAGGGCGCCGCCGCTGGTCCCCCAGTCGAGACGAGACTTGCGCGGGTGTGTGTCGGCGACGGGGATGGGAGAGGGGGGACTTTTGTGTGGTGGTGTCGAACACATCAATGAGAGGCTCTCTCTCTGTGTCGTAAAGAAGAGAGAGAGAGAGGGGGGGGGGGTGAAAGGTGTGGGGGAGAGACGTAGAGACGTGGGCGTGTCAGTCGCCCCGTGGTGGAGTGCGTCGCCCTATACGTGCAACGTTAAGACTGCTTACACCGTTCGGAAATACAGTACAGTAGATTCGAGGACAGGTAAACACTTTTCCAACGACCCAAACTAGGGCTCTGTCGATTGCAGAAGGGTATTGCCGACAAATTGTTGCTGTGAGTTCCCAACTAGGCATGATATTGTAACGATTGTTTTATTCGAGACTAATGTTATTGCTTCAAAAATCACTGCAAACCCTACACTGAGGATTGCCTACCTCACTTGCAGCATGCAGTATATGTAAGTACAGCGTTGCAGAAATAGGCAACACACTGCGTCATAAAATTTCTAGGGTAAGCGGTTTAGTTTTCAATATTTTCTTTCGGTTTTACATTATTTAGTATTGGGCGATATAAGTAACTAAAATTGTACTGTAACTGCGGTGGAGCCACCCACGTGAACAACAAGACTGCCTGGAAAATAAGAAAACATGAGATGAGCGGAGAGCTCTGAGCAACAACAAGCTCGGGTGGTGGGGTCGGCCACAGCGGGCGTCTTGCGGTCTGTCTTGTGTGGCTTGGACTGCAGTTGGCACTCTCTCTGATGTGTCTGTATGGAGAGGAGCACTGGTCCAAGAGACCGCCAGGTAGAGGGGGGGGGGCCTTTCTGGAGAAACTACTGGGTAAAGCACTAGGGTATGTATGTGCTGTTCGGAACTAAATTACGAAATAGAAGTGTAGCCTGTGTTTTTGCATTGGTCATGTGGACTCGTTTCTCCTAAGCTGTAGTGCGTCATCGTAGTCGTAGCCCTCAGATCAGACCGGGGGCTCCTCTCTGGGGCAGTCCGTACTGCAAAGGGGAGTAGTCCACATTAATATGGGCTTTGCGTAGCTGTGTGTGTGTGTGTGTGTGTGTGTGTGTGTGTGAGATCGTGTGCGTGCGCTTGCGTTTGTGTGGTTTTATTCTTGCCTTTGGTGGAACACACACACCACATACCGAGCGCAAAGGAGGGTGTGCCGCTGACCACAGCTGTTGTCCGTTTCACCACCACCCCCGCACACCCACACGCCCCTCCTGTGCCCCTCCCACTCCACTACTACCCTTTTAACCCTCTTAGTGCATGACTTTTTTTCGACGGCGTCCCTTTTCCTGCCTCCTCCCTGCCTCCCTACGCTCTCTCCCTCACCATTTCGACCCCTTGCTACACTGTTTTCACCCACTCTTGGCCCGGTACCATGCTCCCCTCCCTTCTCTTCACCACAGCCATTGCTGCTTTCACTCCTACATAATGCACGGAGCCTGGACCCCGGGCCGGCTTTTGGCCGCCGAGCTGCCCTGCTGCTGCTGCTGCTGCTGCTTTGGACGGACTCCCATGTGAGAGGACTCGAGGTTGGGGAGGGCTGGCTGCGCTGCTGCTGCTGCGCGCCCATCCCACTGATAGGCCGGTTGTGCACGGCCCACTCAGCGGCGGCGGGGCGAGTGTGTGCTCCGGCCGCTGAGAGGCTTGGAGAGCCCCGGTCATTCGTGTGGGGCGCGCTCGCGCTTCGGTGACGGCCATGTTTGTTCAAGTTAGTTGTTTCGCGAGTGAACCCGCTGGCCGCGCCGCTGCAGGGGCCCAAACTGTGTGCTTCCGTGTTACCGTGCCGCTGATCGGGAAAGTCACGGGGTGGGCGCCGGGCTGCATTTGCCAGGAAAAATTTTCCTTACGTGAACCCAGAAAAATCATTGGTTATAAATTAAAGTAAAAGTGCATGTCTTTCTTGAAACAATGCAAACATTTTATTTGAATAAGAACAATTTACTTATTTGAAAGTTAGTGATCTTATTTTAATTATATTTTTGCATTGTTTCAAGAGAAAATTGAACTTGTGCAAATAAACCCGAGTAAGTTACTAATACACTTAGTCCAGGAAATGATTTTTTTTGGGGGGGGGGGTTGGTTTTGTTGTTTTTTATGAAACAATACACTGCAAAATGCTTGCAAAGAATAGGTTCGCATTGCAAACTATTTTCTTTGCAGCTTGCAAAGAATTTTCAAGCATCGTAATACGAACTAGTTCTTCGCAAGCTTACAAACTATTTCTTTGCAATGCAACCATATTGTTTGCAAGGATTCTACCAGCTTGCAAAGAACTTCTTCGCAATACGAACTAATTCTTTGCAATACAATGCTTACAAATTCTTTGCAACGTTGCAAAGAATAAAGTTTGCAAGCATTTTACAGTGTAGTCTCGCCTCCCGCCCTGTCACTATTCTGGCGGATTTTCCTTCTACGCGCCGCGGGATCAGGCCGACACACTTATTTTCACCCTAACTCTTTTTAAAGTACCTCTTTCGCCTCTTTTCTGCTTTTTTTCAAGGCCCATAAAGGGTGTTTAAAAAGTTTAGTTATCTCATTAGTTGTGTAATACTGATCCGCTCTCTCGGCAGAGGGTAGATGCGGCCCTGAGCCACAATCGGACCCACAGGAGCGGCAGTGCTCCGCCGGCCGAGCCTTGCTGTGGTCTGCGGTCCCCACTCCAGGTCTATATTCGCACATGCCGGGCACGTCAGCGCCACGCATCTGCATGCGAGGGTCCGACTGTGCGTCCTGCGTCTGCTTTGTCGGATTTTCTCTCCTGCTTGCAGTCGGCTTTGTCGATAACTCAATCTCAAAACTTGCGGCCTTTTCCCTCACTGACTCCACTATGCAGCGCGGCCGCCAAAGAAGGGGAGAGTTTGGTCACCCGGTCCCCCCGCACAGACGTCTGCTCGACGTCTGGGGAGCTAGAAATCGGAGAGCCATTTAAAGAAAAGTGTACTTGAAACTTTCTCATGGCTCTGGTGGCCCTTGGCTCAGCCTGTGGGGGCCCGTTCCTCTCCAGCCTAATTGCTACGCCCATAAACTCACAATTTTGCTTTCCTTTTTTTTTTTCATTTCAAAGACGGAAGCTGCTGGAATTCGTCGGCCTAGATTTATTCGTCCAAGACAGTTCCGTCGGCTGCCCTAGCGAAGCTAAAGCTTTACAAAACACATTTTGTCTGGGGTGATTTTGTTGGTTTTCTTCCACCATGTACTCTTCATTTAGCGGAGTGCTTTACGCCTGCAATAAGCGCGTACCCTGCTGTTTGCGCGCGCAACCGTTGGCCGCGATTGTGGGGGGGCATCCAAAGGAGAGCAGGGAGGCGGGAGGGGGGGGGGAGCGGGAGAAATAGATAGGAGGAGGAGCGGGGGGGGGGGCGCTCCCCGTGGACACCGTAGCCGCCGGCGCGGGAGAGGAAGGCGCACCGCCGTACCCGCGCGCTGGTCGATTCGGGGCTACAAATAGAGTCTGCGGAATAACGGTGGTGTACGCGGACCGGAACGCACGGTGCTCGAGCATGCGCGGGTATACCAGGAAATAAAGGGAGAGAGAGAGAGAGAGAGAGAGAGAGAGAATTGAAAAATAAAACTATAAAAGTTGATGTTGGTACATTAATAAATATTATACCATAACAGAACGAGACGCCCCGCCCCACCACCCTCTGGCTGTCTCTTCCCCCGCCCCTGCTCGCGGGGCGGTGGCGGCGGCAGCGTCCACCCCACGGGCCCCGCCCGCGCCGCGGTCCACCTCCTGGCTGCTCGCACGCCCCTGGTAGCGCGCCTCCCTGCAGCCCCCCTGGACGACCCCCTGCAGCGCGCGCCGCTGCCCCCCACGACGGCGCCCCCGCCGCCCCAGCGCCGCCCCAGTGCCGCCACCGGGGCGCGCACGCGCGCTCCCGACTCTCAACCCACCTCCTCCTCGCCTCCGCCGCTGCTGCTCATGCGGAAGCAATCTTCCCCTGCTGCTCCCGCATTCTTTCTTTTCTTTCAGTGTGTATCTCTTATGCTCACTTTGTATCTTTTCTGTGTCGGTCCATGTCTTTGTTGCGTTTATACTTTCCCATGGCAGTCACGTGTCAAATACTGAGGGTACAAATTTGTTATTTTCCTCTCTTGTCTAACGAAGACTGTTCCTTTTTCTTATTTCTCTCTTCTCGTTTGCGACTTACTACGTTCGTTGCGCCACCGGCTGAAAACATACGCGATGCTTCTCAATAGCCATCAAAATTCTAGTTTGTGTTCAGAATGGTGGACCAATGCCTGCTAACGCCGACTTTTTCATCAACTAAAAAAAAATAAAAGACTAGCCGAATCTTTATGCAAAACGAGTCGAACGGTGGTCGCGGTGAAGCTTTGTCGCCGGAGCCCCTGTGGTGGAGAGGGTAGGCCGTCCGCTCGACGCGCCAGCGGGGCGAGTGGCCCGCCCGCCCCGCCGCCTTAACGCCTGTGGTCGAGCGGCTAGGCAACCCGCAGCCGACTGCGGTAAAACGCGCGGCCTATTACACGGATGCCTCTAGCGCTCGAGCGCCTCTGGCATTCATCAGGAATCGAGAGTGCGCGTTTGCTGTGTACCAGCAACCCCCCCCCCCCC
>NW_026267359.1:178673-188105 GCF_000697945.3 Frankliniella occidentalis | reverse complement strand
CTCTCTCTCTCTCTCTCTCTCTCTCTCTCTCTCTCTCTCTCTCAATCAGCGCCCCCGCTCCATTCAAAACCGGCAGCAGGAAATCCTTTTCGACCTGCTCCCAGATTTCGAAACTGCCTCTCGCAAAAAGCGTTTCTGCCGCGCCGCCCCTTTGGGAGGGAAACAAATGACTCTGCGGTACAAAGAGCGGCAAACTCCAAAACAACTTTGCGAGCTGCTGCCGCCGCCGCCCTGGCCACCGCCCTCACGCACTGGAAGTAATGCTGTGAAGCGGCTGCTTATTTCATTAGCACGCCCAACCTCCCTCCCCCCCGGGCGGTCCCGGGGTCCCCGCCCAAGTCCCTGAAACCTCCGCATCGTCTGCTCCACCCTTTCCCTAACGTGATTGGGCATAATTTGAAGCGGGCCAACAACGTATTGGCCGCGTGTGAAAGTATTATTCCTGGGGGTCTGCCGCAACGCTTGCGACGCTTGACAAGGCTCCCCAGCCTCAGTCCTCTCTCGCTCTCTCTCGCTCTCTCGCTCTCTCCCTCTCTCCCTCTCTCTCTCTCTCTCTCTCTCTCTCTCTCTCTCTCTCTCTCTCTCTCTCCTGTTCATGCTAAGTCTCTCTCCTCCCGCCCTACTATACCCGTGCCTCCCGACCGCCAGGAAATTAGTTTCCGTCGCGTCTCGGCCGGAAGTAAGTAAAGAGCTGTGACGCGTTGGGGCCGTTTATTATATTGGAAGGCAGGAGCGGCGTGGGAAAAAGTCTAGTCGGAGGGAGAGAGAGAAGGGGAGAGAGAGAGAGAGCCGGGGAAGCAGGGGGTTATTGGGAAGGGATAGGGAAGGAAACGTGCCTTTGTCGTCGCCGCACGCCACGTGTGCGGCTGCATACGCGTGTCCCACGCCGTGTCCTCCACGTGTGCTCCACGTGTGCTCCACGTGTACCTCGTGTGCACCGTGGCCCCCTCTCGTACGGGTGTCCCCACGCCCCCACGTGCCGTCACGACGCCGTTGTTTTCATCCCCTCCGGTCTGTTATGACGATGTCTTTAATGCGTGCTCAGGCGGTCGCCATGGCAGCGCCCCACTACTCTCGTCTTCGACCTCCTCCCCCCTTCCCACCACTTCCCCTTCCGCCGCACGTCGCTGCCGTATATCGAAATTCCAGACGCAGTGGCCATGGTTGGGTGAGAGCAGTGCCGACGCGTCCGGACCTTGAACCCCGACGACGCAGCATCCGCTCGTTGTTGTTATTATAGCCGAAGCAGCCGGACAGGCACCTGGAAGAGCGTTCGACACAAACCGTGACACAAGGTGTCCTAGGCCCTGTGGTACTTTATTTTCAGTAAGACTGCACCGCATGCACTGATAAACCAAATATCGACAAGTATTTAAACTGCTTAACACTTGTAACTGTGCAACTGAAAGTTGAGCACTTGAAAGTGTTCAGCTCGATATCTATGTGCACTTTCAAGTGTGCAATCTCCGTTAGTCGAGCACTTTGTAAGTGTCTGTGTCTATCCTACACTGTGAGCGTCCACTCGAAAGAACTAGTTCTTCGCAAGCTTGCAGGTAATTTCCTTCGGAATACAAACTATTTGTTTTTGCAATTACCATTAGGCTCATTTTTAAGGTCTGTTGGGGATCCGTGCAATGATTTATTTACCCCCGCGCACAATAATGCGCTACTCCTCCCACTCGCTCCTTCGTTATCGCCCGGTGTGTCACGGATATAATAATAAACCAACAAGAGACGAGGTGCATTAGAATCACAGCCCCCCCCCCCTTTCCTGCTGCGCTATGCCCGAGCGCGGCGGGGTGCAAAACGGTACAAAAAAGAAGACATGGCGTTATTTAATGCCGGGTGTGACGCGGCATGCATAACGCGCCTTCCTTAATGAAGCAGAGGATGCAGCAGCGGTGTGGCGTCCTCTAGCGGAGGGGGCCGGGAAAAAAGATAATTATTACCGGGGTTGTACTTTCTGATTTAGAGACGGCGGGAAACGCACGGCGGCGCGGAGCTTGCGCAGCGGGGGACAGATGAAATGAGGTGGTGTCGATGGAGGTAGAAGAGAGAGAATATATGGGATTATAAGGAATGGGCGGAGAGAGGCTCGCGTGTATGGAAAAGACAAAGAGGCGGGCAGAAGCCCCCCCGGTGCGTGGGGGAGCTTGCCATAAGGAAGATGTGAGCGGCTCTTGCGGTCTATGGAGGCCTTCAGGACGGGGGGGCGGCCACTTTTCCTCCTCGTCGCGGTCCCCAGTGAAAGGGGCGGTTTCAATGGCCACACCGCGCCACTAATCCTTGTCCGCGGGTGTCTTTCACTTCGGGGCAGGCAGCAACAGCAGCAGTAATACTGGGAAGTCTGGCCGTGACGGCCGTGTGACGCCTTAGGGGTGGTGGAGGGGAACTGTCGGCACGGCGCCTCCGGCACGAGCTGACGGCGCGCGGGGGAGAGATGATTCGCGCGCAGCGTAAACCGTGTGTGCTTGTGCGAGGTAGGCCACGTCGATGTTTGCCATCATCGGCGCGCCCAGCCCGGAGGAACAGAGCGGCGTATCCAGCAGACGAATACCGCCCCCCCCCTCTCTCTCTCTCTCTCTCTCTCTCTCTCTCTCTCTCTCTCTCTCTCTCCCTCTCTCCCTCTCTCTCTCCTCCAGCATCCCCCTCTCTATCTCCTCTCTCCCTCACACATACGCCACGTACTCGCTCCCCTGTACAAACACCCCGCGGCGCGATCCGGAGGCCGGAGGCCGCCGGAGGTGGCCGGTGTGGCTCCGGTTTGACTCCGCGGGCCTCCCCCGGGGCTGCTCCGGGGCCACATGGCACGCCCGAACAACCTTCCGGGAACGGGCGTGCGCGCGCGCGCTACTCCGGGCCGGCTCCGGCCACCCGGCGGCTCCGGGGCGAAAGCTCGTTTGCATAAGTCGCAACCAAGTCCCATCGTGCAAGTTAAACCGGCCACGTCTGGCGAGGATTAACCCCTCCGCCGCCGCGCCGGCTCGGCCCGGCCCCCCAAGCGCTCTGATTTAATACTGAAATTTATAAAGTTTGGGCGGACGGACTGTCTTTGCCGCTCTCCCTTCCCTGCTGTTTTACTTTTGGCTCAGAAAGGGGAGCGAAGGAACAGAGATGTCGTTTCGCCCGAGTTAATTATGCAGCGACCCTTTGGAGAGCCGCGCGTAGGAGGGGGGGGGGGGTGATGGGATCGTGAAACCCACACCGGAACAGCGACGGCACAATGGCAGAGACACGCCAGAGCAGGGATGTGCACTCATCTTGCCAATAACACATAGCGTGTTCTGCGCGCCGAGCGAAATGTTGGACGGATCGTGCGCAGTGTTATTGTACGGAACCGTGCTAAGAGGAAAATTTCCTTGTATTTTTTTAAGGTCGTAATAGCCCTTCAAGTCATTTCGCCGCCTTGTTTCAGGGATACCATTTTGTGGGTGGGGAAATCTTCTTTAATGCGTTTTCCTTTATTTTTAACTGTGATATGGCGCTACATGAAAAAGTACGTGTTCAAGAAAAATGTCTTATAAAGGACGACAGGGGCGATGAAGAAAATTGGGTTTGAAAAAGGGAGGAGTGGCAGGCGTGTAAGAATTGGACTTCACCGGGGTAAAAGGGGGTGGGGGGGGGGGTGTAGCACCCACACACGAATGAACCGACTGCTGCCACCGCCGTAAAAAATGATGGAGATTCCATTTTATTTCCTCTTTTTGCGAAGAGCGAGGCGCGCACATATGTCGCCGAGAAAGACGGCTGCTCTGGTGGTATGGGGAAGTGGGACATAGGACATCAGGGAAAGGGGAGAGAGGGTGGCAAAAGGAAGGATACAAGGGAGGAAATTATTTTCTACATTCATAAGGACATCATCACATTGCTTTACTAGCTTTAGCAGCTAGTGGGTGGTCGAGCCACCAACCTCTCTTTCTGCCCTTGTGCCAGCACATTTCGACGGAAGGGTCTGTCCCACCGGCTGCCTCGGTCGTCCGTTCTGACTCTGCGTTCAAGTTGTCAATTGTCAAGTTGTTGGACAGGAGGGTGCGGCTGGGGTGGGCAACAGTCAGCGAGAAAGTAGTTGTCTGGGCTGGACTAATTTTGCCAACAGGCCTAAAAGCAGAAAGCAGTGCGGGGGCAGGGTGGGCCAAACCGACGATGACTCAGAAATCAAATCATGGAAAATTATCCCCCACCCCAAAAATAAAAGGGAACAGAAGAGTCTCAAAGTATCTTTACTTTTCTTAAAACAATTTATTAAAATGTTCCAAAAGGCAATGTATTCGGATTATGATTTATAATTCCACACTGAAAGTCTTCATTTATTTAGATCTTTAAGCCGAGTGCTTTCAACGAAGATACTACACGTCTGTTGTGGTGAGTGGTGGAGAGTGTGAGGGTAGTACTTAGGGCAGCAGGTAGGGCCGGGCCTGCCTTCCATTTCCTTACTTTGAACCTGCTGAATTAATTAGAACCCCCTGCTTAACTTGCGACGGGCCGGCCTTAAGCTTGTGGTGGTGGTCGGCCCCTGGTCCACCGCCAGGCCGGAGGAGCGCCTCATCGAGCAGCTGGCCGGCACCTGCGCTCCGGCAACGAGCAATGGAGATTACCGATCCACTGTGAGGAGTTGCAGATTGCAGATTCAACGGTGTCGTATACTTTCAACAGATCGATAGTGTTTTACGAGACATGTTGTGAATCTGCGAAGATATGGTTTCACGGTGAGCGGGTTTGGTTCTCGAGAAGCATTTGATTGGGCATCCATATGTTGCAGAATTTACAAGTTGAAACGGCGTGTGTATGAGTACTGCTGCAACTTTGTGTGTCGGCAATGTGTGTCAGGGTCGCACGGCATGCTCTCGCTCGCTCGACAGAGGCGCATGCTCTGGTTTGTTGCAGCGCGGCAGAGAGAGAGAGGGCGGGCCAGGAGCTCCCTCTGCCACACACCGCGCGCGCACCAGGACCACATTTATTGATTTCGTGTGCTTCACGTCGCTCCCTCTGGTCGTCCGCCCCGCGCGCACCCTTGGGGCATTTATATATATAATGATTATATATACGACGCGTCGCAAATAACGTAGTTTAATCGCAAAAGGAGAAACAAGTGAAGTGCGTGAAGCGCATGCGCAATTAGGGCCACCCTCTCCCTCCCCCTCCCTCCCTTTCTCCCTTTCTCCCTCTCCCTCTCCCTCCCCCTCCCTCCCTTTCTCCCTCCCACTGCTCAAAGCGGACCCGCGCTCTGATGCCCGTCCGGCCCCCTCCGCCCGGTCCGCCTCCATCCACCGCTGCTGAGTTGAGTTGCCTCTCTTCCGCCTGGCTTGGCCTGCCTCTGCGCGCGCGTTACCGTTCAATTTCCACGAAGCGAGACCACAAGCAGCGCAGACTGCAAACGTAAACGTGTGGTTTTTCCTCTTTTTCTAAAAGCTTTGCGTTGTGTACACGCTAAAAGTAGTGACTGAAACCAAGCAGTCACTTTTAGCGTGTACATTTTACCAATTCATAAAGAAGTAAACAGTATTGCACTGGAGGATCAAATGTGCTCTTTAATGGTGCCCAGTAGTTTTCACCCTCGAGAATTCCTTCGCACCTTTGTTTAGAGTTGATGGACATCTTGGACATGCAGCAGACCCGCCTGTGTCACACACGCACCGTACGTGGGATTAGGGCGGAGCTCTCTGGAACCCCCTGGAACCCCCTGGAACCTACCGGGCCGGAGTCCTCGCTGGTGGCTGCCGACCGCTGGTGCCCACCACTGGTGGGGCCCAGGGGCCCCGGGTCTGCGGTGGCCTCACTGCCCGCCCAGCGCAACATGTGATGAAAGCACAATGCGATCTAATGACCAAGGCTCGACCCCTCCTTCCCCCTCCCTGCCGCTGGGTGTCCCCGCCCCACCCGGTGCGGGGGGCGGGCGGGGGGTGGAGCGAGGGGCGGGCGGTGGCGCGCCACAGGTGAGCAAGGTTACTGGGTCAAGCGCAGACCCCACCCACCCACCACTGCCACCGCATCCCCGGCCCGCCCGGCCCCACCACCCCTCTGTGCCATCCGATAGGATCAATTTACGTAAAACAAGTAGTGGCCAAACGAAAATAAAGGACCGATGCTCGTCAGCTATCGAGAGGGGAACAGCAACAAGCGCCGGTGCCACCTGCTACTACGAGTTGAGGCTTCACAGAGAGACCGTTTGGTGCCCGCTGTTTCTACAAATAGGCTCTCGCGTGTGTGTTTCCCACTTGGTTTATCTCTGCTGCATTCAAGGATTCATCACATTGATGCACACCGACCACCTAAATAGAGCACCCAACTCCTCGGGCCCCGTTTACTGTACACGCCAAAAACGTTCGCTTTGAAGTGACAAGAAAGTGTAAAGTGTGCGTTGTTGTTTGTTGTAAGCGGCCAAGTAGACCAACCGGGGGAGCGACAAACGAGCAACGCGTATAAGCAGGCTGCAGGAGGAAGCAGGGAAGAAGCAGGGCATACCCCCCGCAACCACCTTCTTCCTTCCGGGGGGAAGACCCGTAATGGAAGCAGCGTTTGGCTCACAACCCCTCGCACGTACACACACAAATACACACACGCACACCCACTCACCACACGCACACACACTCACCACACGCACACGCACACACACACACACACACACACACACACACGTGGGGCCTCGTTTCATTAGCGTTGCCGCTTAGCGCGACGCGGGTAGCTGCATCATCACTGTCGCTCCGACCCCTATGCCACCTGCCACGCCCCGCCACGCCCCGCCACGGCGCCACGCCACGCCCCCGCGACATGCCACGCACCGCCATTATACCGCCTCGCGACGCTGTAGAGCAAGCTGAAGCTGCCGTTGCTGCTGCTGCTGCTGCTCTGCAGAAGCGGGATCCTGTCGTTGTGCGCCGGACGGATGATGGGGTGTTCGATTCCGAATCGGAGAAACGCCTCTCTCATCTCTCCTTCCCCTCTCCTCCTCCTCCTCCTCCTTCCCATCTCCGCGCATTTCTTTTTGCTTTCTCGTTTGAATCCCATTATTTCTACCCCCAACCCCCCTCCCCATCCCTCCCGCGTCGATGTAGTATGACAGTCGAATATTCCAAAATAACCCTCCGGCAGTCGTGGTGGTGGCGTTTCCATGAAATAATCAACGAAAAAGGCGATTGTTTGTTGGGTACCGCTGCTGCTGTTGGTTTGGGTGGAAGGGCTGCCTGTCATGTGACTCCGTTCGACATTTTTCGGGCTCGCTCACCGGTAGACTGGGGAAAGGCAGTTTGCGCACACCGTCTGAACACCCCCCCCCCCCTTCCCCTAACTCCTGTACTTTTCGCTCTCATAAAAGCTGATTTCCTGTGAGGTTGCGGCGGCGCAACGGTACTCGGGCCCCCACCACCCTCGCCTCTTACCCACTCTCCTGCCCGTTATCCCATCCTCCCGTCGAGTGGCGCGTCGCTTTGTGCACGCCGGCTAATGAGCGGGGCCCCCGTGCCATATGGGCTGCCCATACCGCGCCGAGAAACTCGTGTGTGTGTTTCGTCAGTGCCACTTCTACCTCTCTAAAACTTGTTGTGTCTGCAAATCAAGTGTCACCGTCAGGACAAAATTGTAAATGTATGAAGATAACATTTTACTGTAATAAATAAAGTGTCCTACTGACGTACACAATGCACATGCAAGTGTTTAACAGTAAAAGATTAAAAAACTTCGAAGTCTTTAACTACTGGGTTGACCATGAAGCTTTGGACACTTTAAGGTGTTCAAAAGTTAATGTATTCCCATACCAGTCCAGCACTCAAGAGTGTGGACCTAAGAGTTAAAAACTACCATACGCAAATGTGCATGCCAGTTGCACACTTTTGTTTTCAGTGTAACGGGGTCATGTCGCTTTGGACTCTATTTTTTTGTGAAGAGATAGAAAGTTTTACTACACCCATAACAAAACTAGGTTTTGTAAAACAACACAAACATTATTCTTTTTTCACATGTGCTTTATATTAAAAAGAATTACATTACATTACTTGTGATTTTTTTCTACACTATGTTCAAAGCTGTATTTGGAACTGCAAAGAACCAGGACTATAACAGATGCAAGCGTAAGAGGAAGCGGCACAAACATCGCCTTTGACATTTGAAGAAGCACCTCTGACCTCTGACGCTCCGCGGTGCTGTCACCGGCTCGGCGGCTTGACTCGGTTTGGCTCGGCTGTAGTGGCCTTTGATCCGTAGCGAATGGGTCAACCAGTCGAACCAAACCCAGCCATCCCGGCCCAACTCATCGCCACAGCAGCAGCGGCGAGGCCACGCCGCAAGACGGACGACGACCAGGCTTGTCTTTTGGTCTCTGGAAGCCCAGTGTTCGCATATATGCAACTGCCAATAGGAAATTTGTCTTGTTCAAGCAGTTCGTTTCAATATGTTCGGTGATTCTTGACATAGTTGCAGTTGCGTTTCAGTGCCGACGAACGCCCACTCTTGCAAAACCATTTCCCGATGTTTTCCGGCAAAATCTCAAGAATGTTCATATTCCCCCGCAGCCATAGCAACGCAGCAGGACATCTCGCAGATCGCGTAGCGCAGCTGATATTAAGAGTTCGGCGGACTATAACTATACTCGTCGTCCCGTCGCACGACGAGACGCACCGGGGCGGGAAAGTTTGAAGCGGTGCGGACGGCTCATTATAAAGTCTTGCATCGCGGCGCCCGCGCGTGCGCGCCCCCATGAAGTGCGTGCCCGTCGCCATCCGAAGTGTTTGTTACTTTTTAACTACATGCTGACGGACAACCGGGAAAATGTTTTGCAATATTTCAGGATGTTTTCTTTTTTTTTACCGAAATATAGAAAAAAATGTAGTGCTGACCTTCAGCCTATTCCAGCGCCAGTGCGGTATACGTGCTATTGTTCCTCTCTCTCTATCTCTCTCCTCTTTGTCAAGATTACTAAGATTGCTGTCTCGGACTCGGACGGCGCTGCTGTTGCCGCCGCTGAGAAAGAAATAACGTCTCAGGAGGGACAAACAGAAATTAAACGAGTGCGAAGGAGGCGGCGGGCGGCATGTACTTTACATAATCCCAGGAGGGGCCGTTACCACTCTCATTACTACCCCCGAATAAATGCAGCAAAGAGGGAAAATAGACCAGAGGAGGAGAAGATATACCAGAGGGAGGGGAGGGGGGGGGGAGAAGTGTTACGCGCGGCTGGCGGCCGACAGGGCCAAAAAAGCATAAACGAGAAAATAATGTTAATTGAACAGTAATTCGACTGCAGCAGGGCGTCCTCCTCGTCTGCTGCACTGCATTTCCAATCAGTGCGGCCGCTCTTCCGGGTAGCTACGTGCTTGTCCTACCGCCGTCGTTTCCCCAGTAAGCGAATAATCATCTTTAAACTCAGGATAATAAAAAGAAATTTCTATAAACAAGGTAGATGTACGCCAGACCACGTCTCGCGTAACAGGCTTCGCGATA
>NW_026267359.1:168756-169084 GCF_000697945.3 Frankliniella occidentalis | reverse complement strand
TTTCCATTTCACTTCTAGTTTCATCAGCCAGGGTGGCTCCTGCCTCCGCCCACTTGTGAGCTCCTACAGGACCCACCTCGGACCCACCTATGAGCGTCTTTTAGTCTTTGGCTATTGCTATGGTTAATAGCGAGCGAAGCGAGCGAGAAAACTTTTCGATATCTCATGACAAAACGAGTGGTTCTGAGTCTAATCATACTCCCTCTTTCTTGGGTTCTGCCGCGTTCTATTCAATGTACTGTCGTAGTGCTGCAAGGCCAAGACATCGGTAGTGTGCCAATGACCCAGAGGGGGCCCTGGGCAGGGCCCCGGGTAGGGCCCCGCTCCA
>NW_026267359.1:168092-168706 GCF_000697945.3 Frankliniella occidentalis | reverse complement strand
GGGCCCCGCTCCACGGGCCCCGGTGCAGGGGCCCCCGCTGACGCGGGGCCCCGGCCGCTAGCGCGGCCTGGCGGCCCTGGCCAGTCCGGCCCTGCACCAGTGTACCATTCACCTTTAAGACAGTCCACAAGACTGTCTCTACCAGTAGGAAGAAACCTGCCCCGACGTCCCTTTTCCTCGTTACTATGTCTGAGACTATGCCACACACTTTTCTGTGAGTGCCACGGATTGTCACACTTATCTACGCATGGCTCATTCATCACGCCACACACTCTTTTATGTGTGACATTTTTGCGCGCGTATTCAGGTATTCGAACGTCACACACTTTTGTTGTTGGAGTAACACCTTCTTGCGATACTAGGCGTTGTTTTGTGGTAGGGTTGATTCCGCCCGCTCTCTTCTTACCGTCCCATTATCTCTCTCTGCCCCCGAGCGCTGCTCTCCCGCGAACTTTCCATCCCCCCCAAAGCCTTGTAGTCGCAAGCCCCTGCACGCCCCTGACCGGCGGCGGCGGCGCGTTCAGCGTGCGGCACACAAGAGGCGCGCATCTGGGGATGAGATAGGGTTCCGTCCGTCAAACTTTGTTCCGGTTTGATTCTGTGCCGAGGGTGTG
>NW_026267359.1:166794-168042 GCF_000697945.3 Frankliniella occidentalis | reverse complement strand
TATAACATTTTTTGTGGGACTGCTTTTTACAACCGCTGCTCTTAAGCCCTAGTGATTCCTGTATATTTCCCCTCCTAAACGTGGCAGTAGCGCCTAAACGGCTTCAGATAGAGCAAAACGGACGAAATTTTCGCCCGTAGGGCTGCAATTTGACGAGTTACCCCTTAGGAAGCATTCTTGAAAGTTTTAAAAAATAATTGAAATAGCAGCTTTTTGAACAAATACCCAAAATGACCCCTAAATATGAATTTAGGCAAAAATCTTTGATGTGTCCTTCGATGACATATTAAGACCAACAATTTCCCAAAGTAGAATGAAAATCGGGAATTTACACTTGGCGGGGTTCCCTTGTCAGACCATAGAGGTAGGGAATACAGATGTATGTAGTACATTACAGGGAAGAAACAAAAATTCACCTGCGAGATTTTAGGAAACATAAGTTTCTAGCATTTAGCAAAACCTTTACCTTACTATAAGTTTTCTAATCGTGTTCTTCACATTAATTTTGGTTGTTCGGTGTTGCAGTGACATATTTTTTCCATTTCCCTCTTCTGTATTACTTTTATTTCTGAAAGTAAAGGGTACTAATAGACCCCCAGTGCCAATCTCAGTAGACGTCACGTTCCACGTACCAGCGCCGGGAAACTGTGAGAGCCAGCCAGTCTCTCTCTCGTCCCGACCTTTCAGCAGTGCTCTCGGTGGCAGCAGAGTTGAGTCGGGGTGGCGAAACGATAGTGGCTGTCGTGACGGGGCGGGGCGGGGCGTGGCGTGCCTCGCGATGGGGAGTGACCTCCTGGAGAAACTTTTGGGCCCACGCACGTCCGGCCGGAGGATGGGAGAGAGGGCGGCGCGGCGAGCGCAGCGGGCCAGCCGAGCGGGCGAACAGGCGGAATGAAGAGAGAGAGAGAGAGAGAGAGAGAGAGAAGAGGGAGAGAAGGAGAGGAGAGAGGGACTGCGGTTATAGTAGCAGCGAGCCTGGCTGGCCGAAGACCAGCCAGTCGCAGTCACTACCTCTCTCTCTCTCTCTCTCTCTCTCTCTCTCTCTCTCTCTCTTTCCTCCCGTCACTTTGTCGCTCGCTCTCCACGTGGCGGTTTGACATTTATTGCGAGTGGGGGGGTGGTGCGCGAGCCGTGTTGTGTCCATTCTGTGATCCCGCGCGGAGGTCTCTTTAGTGTGTGCCCGGTCTGCTGCCACGTGGCTCCTCCCCCCTTGCTACCTCCCCTTGCTTCGCCTACACTAACCCCCCC
>NW_026267359.1:165968-166599 GCF_000697945.3 Frankliniella occidentalis | reverse complement strand
CCCTCCAGCACGTGTCTTGCTCGCTTGTGCTGGGAAGCCACGTGTCGTCCAACGGAACACGATTACCTTGTTGTTTGCTTTTCACCGCTAGCAGCAGCTTCTCGAGCAGGCCGAGGTTCTGCTGATGGCTTGACTCGGGGGTAAGGAGGGGGCGGATTCCGCACCGCTGTCAGTCAGTTATGTCTGTCGGTCGGGAAGACAGACTTGCTGACTGACTGAGTGACTGACGGACGGACTGGGTAGGCCTCCCCCCGCACCCCTCTCTCCCCCAAACTCGATGACGTCACGCTCGCGCTGCTCTCTCATTTCCGCTCGGCGCGAAACTTTGTTTTGATTTCGGGATCTCGTTTGCCAATCTCGTTTGGTGTTGACTATCGCTCCTGTCTGTGTATATATGTGGGTTTTGTGTGTGTACGTGTGTGTTTTCTTTGTGACGGTGGCTGGCAACACTGTGCACTCTATGCATCGCACCATGTCCACAAAAAAGGGAAAACTGTATGAAGGAATGTCTGAATAATTTTTTCCACACACGGTGCTTTTTTAGGCCCCCCCAAGGGGGCCTTTCTGCTCGCGTGCGAGTGCTTCTTTTTAGGCCCGCGATTAGCGGTGCCTATTGCTTTCGCCCGAAAGT
>NW_026267359.1:158778-161118 GCF_000697945.3 Frankliniella occidentalis | reverse complement strand
TTTTACTGAAAATGTCCTTTGCAAAACAAAACACCTAAAGCTTCTCTTTTTTTGTGTCAGTGCGCCTCTGACAATGTGTGGTGATTGGGTATGCAATGCGCGGAGCCAACAAGACTGAAACTGTCCAGATCTTGATAGTGTTTGACTGTGTGTGTGTGTGTGTGTGTCTGTACTGTAGCCGTGTAAAAGCGCCCGTGTGCGTACGTGCGTGCGTGCGTCCGCCGCGCGAGAGAGAGTCGTTTCATGACGTCTGTGTGCGCCCACGCCTCCGAGCCGGAAAGAGAGAGAGAGGGGGTATAGCAGGTCCTGGGAGAGTCCAGCAAGAGGAGCGCGCCCGCGGTGCTATAGCAGGAAAGACCCCCCCCCCTCCCCCTTCTCCCCCCTCTCTCTCTCTCTCTCTCTCTCTCTCTCTCTCTATCTATCTCTCTCTTTCTCTTTCTCCATCTCCCCCCCTCTCTATCTCTCCGTGTCTCTCTTCCCTCTCCTCTCTCTCTCTCTCTCTCTCTCTCTCTCTCTCTCTCTCTCTCTCTCACGCTCCCGTAGGCCGCGCGCCCAGCCGCGCCCTCACAGCTAAGTGTTGGCTTTATGAGTTTCCGTTGGACGTGACTTGTGAGCGTGAGAAGACTAAGTTTTCAATCAGCAGCGGGGGGTGGTGAGGGGGGAGTGGAGGGGTTAGGGGGTCTCCAGTGCGGTGTGACGTGTTGTGCTCAGTCGGTCGGCTCTCTCCCGGAGCTCTCCCCAGCGAGGCGCAGTCGTGTCGTGGGCGACTACACACTTTTAAGGGGGAGGGGGAGATATAGAGAGGGATGGCGAAAGGGGAGGAGAGTCAGAGAATGCGGCTCGCTTTGAGTGGCTTGGATTTGGTCTGACGAGCTTGTTTGACAGAGGGGGGAGAGGGGGGAGGGGAGTTGCGATTAGAGACAAGCCAGTGATGGCTGCGAGACCTCGCTCGCCTCGCTCTTCACGTGGCCAAAAGGTGAGAATGTCTTCTCATTGTCATCGTCCCTCATTTCCCATCATTTTAACTTTTTTAGAAGAGTTTGTGTTTGGTGCGTTGGAAAGATCCACGATCGTACCGACCAAAAAAAAAGAGAGTCTTTGTTATCGGTTTTCTTGATTTGTCTCCTTCCTTATGGTACTGCGCGCCAACTCTTCTTATCCTCTGTTTTGTTTTCCGATACATACGCTACTTGCCCTCTTCTCCATCCCCCTCAGAACTACCCCTCTCTTCCCCCTATTGACCTTGCGATAGCGCTGCCGCTCCACCTGTTCCACACGACAGGATGCGCTTTCATCCGCCCCACTACTCTCTCTCTCTCTCTCTCTCTCTCTCTCTCTCTCTCTCTCTCTCTAGCTCGCTCGCTCGCTCTCTCGCTCTCTCTTTCCTCTCTATCTCTATCTCAGCCTTTTCTTTGGCTTATAGTCGTCTCTCCTTTTCCGCTTCAAACCCTCCATTGAGCCACCCGACTTCCCCCCTCCACTCAGCGGCTCCACATGGGAGAAAATTGGATGAAATCTCTTCCTCTGGAGCATAAAGCGATTCCGTGCGGCGGGCGGCGGTGCCCACGGCCCCGCGGCTCTGCGTGGTGCCGCCGGGTGCACGCCGCAGACTGCCTTCCCCTACCCCGACCCCTCCCACTCTTCTGACTCCTGTCCAACCCCGCGGCGGCGGACACCCTGAACAACAACGACGATTTCCGCGACAGTCGAACCATAAATTTTTTATTTTCCCCTCTGCGTTTATGTATAGTTTTTTTGACGCTTTAGATCAGTGTGGATCCTCTGAGTGCACTGATAGACTATAAGTGTGCAACTGCTTAACACTTTAAAGTGTGCAACTGCAAGTTGAATGCTTACAAGTGTGCAACTGCAAGTTGAATACTTGTAAGTGTGCTGTGCAACTCCGTAGTTGTGCAGTTACAAGTGTACAACTCCCCAGTCGAGTATTTCCCTAGATTGCTCACTCCGCTCACTGTGTAGTGACACAGAAGACACACTTGCAAGTTTACAACTACGGAGTTGCACAATTGCAAGTATGCAACTTGCAGTTGCACACTCACAAGTGTTAAGCAGCTGCACTAGTTTATCAGTGGAGCAGACACGCTACCCGCTATCCGCTGATCCTAATCTTCTAACCTTAAGAAAGACAGTGGTTCATGGTGGAAATTCAACATTAGGGCAGCTCCATTCCCATTGTTACAAAAACAGCAGAACGAATTCCCGCTGTTAGTTGTAAGTTAGAAGTGGTAAATGTGTTCTACTCTTATTACAAACGGGTAAAACATTCTTCGTGGGGTGGCTTTTGTGAACGGGAAACTGTGGGCGGAGGGGAAAGGGGGG
>NW_026267359.1:150526-153597 GCF_000697945.3 Frankliniella occidentalis | reverse complement strand
GAGGGGCGGGAGGGGGGCTCAAGCCGGAGGGTGGAGTTCGGCTGGGTGCCGGTGTATACATGATGGCGTGGGCAGGAGGGTTCTATGGGGCGCGGGGTGGTGGAGGAGAGGGGCGGGAGGGGGGGGGGTGGCGAGGAAAGAACGACGAGAGTGATGGTTGCGTGCATAAAGAGTAGAGTTTGAGAGATGTAGCGAATTGGACTGTTACGGGACACAATACACACAGGGTGCAGGAGTGTGAGGTGAGGGGGCGAGTTTTGTTCTTTCGATGCGAGAAAGAGATGGTGAGATGAAGGGGGGCGCGCGAAGAGTTTGAGGCGGTATAGAGCAGGACGAGGGTATGTTCGCGGAGAGAGAGAGAGAAGGGGGGGGGGGGGGGGGGGGGGGGCGGGGGGGGGGAGGGTTGGGGAGCAGGGCCGCGATGGGCGATGAGGCAAACTTCCTGGCCACACAATACAACCTGTTGAAGCTCCCTTCCTTGAGTCCCCCAGGCCAGCGGCAGGCTTTGGCACCAGCCCACTGGTACACCCTGCTCCACACTGCACAGCACAGGCACGAAGAGTGTCCACCCCCTCTTTTACTACGTCGCTCTCTCTCTCTCTCTCTCTCTCTCTCTCTCTCTCTCTCTCTCTCTCTCTCTCTGCCCTTCTCACACGCACATCGCGTGTGGAGCGAACAATCCTGTGTGTGTGTGTGTGTGTGTGTGTGTGTCTGTGTTCTTTGGGCGAAAGTGTGTGTCGGCTGGAAACGGATTGTAAATTAGAGGGTGAAACATTAACGCCTCCGATGGGGAAGGGTGTGTGCGAGGGAAAGTAGGAGGGGGTTAAATTGTGCCGACTGGTGCTCCTGTGTGCGTGCGGCTGAATGCCGGGCTCGAGCAGAGAGAATAGGGGAGGCTGGATTTCGACCGGCAGCAGCCGGGGGTGGGCCGGCATTAGAATTAAGTGGATGTTAGGATTTCTCCACACTGTTGCCGTGTTCGAGCTTCATTTTCAAGTGTAATTTAGTTTTTGCAGTGGAGATTGGCGACCAGCCCGCGGCAGCGTGCGTGTGGACGCGGGAGTGCATGAATTGGGCGGCCAGCGATGAGGAAAACGAAACGGCTTGCTTTTCGTCTGATGCAAAAAACATGCCATGAAATGGACTAAGACCGCGCCGTCTTGCGAATTTGCGAATTCTACGCCTCAAATACAATTATATGGTGACAGCGAACACGATAGCGTTGGTAAATTCGGGCATCAACCATGGGCGGAGTGATATTACTCTTATTTTTTTCCGTTTATTTTGTCTTGTCATTGATGAATGACAATGAGATCCTTGGTTTGCCTGTATAATTGATATTTTATTTTAGCCCAGTTATGCAAATCACAACCACGTCCCTTAATTCGGAAGAGATATGTAAACTTCTCGAACCTCGACCTTTCTTCTTACTCCGGTATTTTTAATGTAATTCTTTACTTTCTTGTTGTTTCAGGAGGCCTCAATCTTCCTGTTCGAGAAGCGGCTGGCTGAGAAGTTGCACAAACCCAAGAGAAAAGACACGGTGTGCGAGGTGCTGAGGGGCAGCGTCCGCCAGCTTGAACGCTTCCGGCACCCGAGGATACTGCAGGTACGAAAAGAAGTCGTTTCTTTCGCGTGTTTCAGACACATATTGTTCGTGTACACCCAGAAAAACACTTACATATTTCAAACACATTTTTCATCGCATCAAGTGATCCAAGATCAATTTTACATTTGAAACGAGATGATGTTATCTTTTATTTTGAATAACAGGAAAATCTTATTTCAAAGACGATAGTGACTTGTTCAAGAATAAATTTAATCTTGGAACAAGAAACAATTTTTCTGGATGTTATTTTTGTCTTGGTTTCCCCTCCATCTCGGTGATAAATTGGAAGAGGAAATGTTGCCAGTGCGTGCCAGTGTGTAGAAAATGGCCGTTGTTGGTCGGGCGGTAAGGCCCCCGTGTGTCGCCGCTGAGCAGCGAGTGCGTCGATAAAATATTCAAATGGCTGTCAAAATGGCAGTGGCGGTGATCGATGCGCGACACGAACGAAATGCCATAAAAAGGAAGAAGCAAAACTTTTCTTGTCGTTTGTTATCGGTTATGTTGTTCGTTTTTTAAAAGTTGTTTATACTACTTGTCGTAATTGAACTGTGTCGTTTGGGGTGCGCAGGTGCTGCACTCGGTGGAGGAGTGCAACGAGACGCTGGCCTTCGCCTCGGAGCCCATCCTGGCCAGTCTGGCCAACATCCTGGCCTACCACGAGGCGTCCGGCAGCGGTGCGGGCGGCGCGCCGACGACGGGGGCCTCGCACCCAAACACCGTCACGAGGCCGCCGTCGCACGCCAAGGACTACAGCTTCCTCGACCTGGAGATCAAATACGGCCTGCTACAGGTGCGTACGGGCTAGCGCTAGCAGGCATGAACGGGTTGACACCGACTACCGACTACTGACTGAACGTAACTGGACACTAGAAATCCAAGTGTATGATTGTCGCACATCAGCAGATGCATGGATGACACAATTTTTTCACACGTGCAGATGTGTGACCATTAACACACTTGCGGCTACCTTTTCATGTGTACCAAATCTCTATTTGCTCATCTGTAAGTGCGTGAATATTTTGTCACACACTTTGCAGGTGTACGAATTTTTTCACTTACCTGCTGTTGGCAGTTGGCTCACTTGAATTTCCAGTGTAGCCACCATAGCGTAAATCAACCGAAATCAACCCTCGATTTTCTTTCTTTTCCCGCACCTCAAGCGCGTTTCATCTTCCCCGCCTCAACTCACGCACCATCATCGTTTTTTCTCCCGTGCTAGTCATCGCCAATGTTCCAGCCGCGATCGTATTTACCACACCGCTACTTGTTGCTCCCCGTTATGAGCTGCTTTGCCGTGAAAGGGGGCCACGGCTGGGAGAGAGAGAGAGGGAGGGGAGTGGTTGTGAGAGCGCGGGGTGCCTCGCGGCACGACGGGAGATTAGCTGGCCACTTTGTTAACGCCGCCATCATATTGAGCCGAAGGGGCCGAAGCAGAGAGATTAGGGGGAGGAGAGGGGCGGGA
>NW_026267359.1:139516-141241 GCF_000697945.3 Frankliniella occidentalis | reverse complement strand
CGTAATACGGAGTAGTCTGTACACGAAAATCCGAAGTGAATACCCCCTCGGCCGACCACGACGGTAGAAGTTTGAGTAATGTATCTTATACCCCTGTGATGTATAAGTCGGAGTGTATCAAAGCCTTTCCCCGGAGGCTTCGGTGGTGGTAGCCCGTATCCTGAACCTCCTGGAGCTCGTGGACCTCCTCGACCCCAGCAGCCTGTACAGCGAAGGGTGCTCGCGCCGGCGGGGATCTCGGACAGTTATTGTTCAATTAGAAGGGATTGCAGCCTCATTTGGTATGGGTGGAGTGTATGGGAGCGGTCCGGCGTCGGCGCTGGCGGAGGAGCGGTCGGGGGGTGGGGGTGGGGGGAATAGCGTGACGCATTTGGCTCAGGTAGGGGGTGGGGGAGGTGAAATGGGGTAGGCTGGCTGTCGGGAGGATTAGCCCCCGGAGCGGAGCTGCTTGAGTGGGGGGCGGTGCGGCGGTGGGGCTTAGACTGGGGGACTCACTCCTGACCCGGGCCCCGCCGGCCACTCTACTTCAGGCTGCGCTAGACGAGTCGTGCGTCCCACAACCACGGCGCCACTCTATTTCTTCTAAATTTTCTTCCCCGTTCTTTCTGTGTTAAAATAAACAAAAACCAAAAGAAGCCATATATTTTTATTGTTATGGAAAGAAGACAGCGGCGTACTAAGAGAGGTATTGACGTCTGCTGTGAAATGCTAGCAGCGCCAATGCCCACTAAAACGCGCATAGAAACTAGTACGTTTTATACGCATTTTATGCGCATGATGCGGATTGTAAATTTTAAATGCCTTTAAAATGTATTACATACCTACAACAAAGTAATTTGTAGTCTAACACGGTAAAAAAAGTTTCTTTTATTACCAGGTGTTTTCTTGGATTTCAAGAAACTATTGGTGACTTCAAGGAAGTTTCTTGAAAATGCGGCAATATACAAGACTGTGCCTTGGAACTTAGCGATTTCAAGTCACAAGTCTTGTTATTCAAGACACCAATCCAAGACTCTTTCTTGAAGTGGTCGCGCCACTCCCGGCCGCTGCTGCAGCGCCCACCTCGCGACTTCTAAGCTTCATAACAAGTGATCGCACTGTCAGTTGGTCGAACCAAATGTATTTATCTTAGTTTTAGGCCTGCGGAACTCGACCTGCAAAGTTTGACGTGCGTCCGAAGCGAAGAAATCAATGTGATATCTGGAATGGTTTACGTACGTAAGTAGAAGGGGGAGGGGGGGGGGGTAGTGGTACGGGAGGAATGTGAAAAGGTAACTATTGCTTCGGGTTCCTCTTGACAAAAGACAACGAAAATGTTTTATCCCCGAAGATGATCGGAATCGAAATGGCAGAGTTATTCCCCCCCAAATTGACTATTTGGTCGTTTTTGCACACTTTTATCCCTTTGGAGTCTATTAATTTTGCCATTTCGACTCTGATCGGCTCTAAGCACAGGACATTTTCTATTCAATTTGTAAAGAGGAATCCAAATATGGTACTAAACGTTTAATTTTGTAACTTTTAGAAAAAACGAAGTTTTAAAATTTCTAATAGAACAGTGTTTACTTGTGTATATGCTTGGAAGTCATCTAATCTCTCAAAAGGACATGTCAAAACGTTTGTTAGACATACAACTTAATTTCACTATAGCCATGGTCTTGCAAAGGACTGAACAATATAAGAGCCAATATCGCAAACTCAAGTGGGATAGGCCCATCGAAATCA
>NW_026267359.1:138557-139466 GCF_000697945.3 Frankliniella occidentalis | reverse complement strand
GGGGGAGTAGGGGAGTGGGAGACTCGCGGCGCGCTCGTGAAGTTCATTCCGTCATTCGGACGCACCAATGCCGCCGGGGCCTTTGATGCCGCTGGCTTGTGCTCCGCAGCGCGCCCCGCGCGGTCACAAATTAACAGTCTTGTCGGGGGCGAATTGAATGCCTTTGCGGGACTAACTACCGCTCGCTACTGCTCTCTCTAACCCCCCCCCCCCTCTCCCACCCAGGTCCGAGTAGGCGGACTCTGCCACCCCGAGGTTACACGGGTAGCCGGCCATTTAAAACAACGCGGGCAGCGTGCTTCGATTATTTTGCATCCGTGTGAATGTGTTTGTGATTTGCTAATCATGCTCTATCGATGTAGGGTAGGTGCGCAGTGATGGACACTGTACCAAGTGATGGAAACTTTTTTCGATTTGCAACCAAACTCGTCACTGTACGATTTTGGCACGGAACTTATGTTCTAATAAGGCCCTCCTGTCGGGGTGAAATAAGCCAAACCATCCGCTCCGTTCTTTACAGTCCAAGAAAAAGGGGTGGCCATCACTGGGCAGATCCATTTCTTAAGGTGTCCATCATTGGGCATCTCACCCTAACAATTCCCACTCTCTCTCCCTTCCTCTCTATCCCTCTCTCTCCCCCCACTCCCTCCCACTACTCCCTCTTCCTCCACTGCCTCCCTCCCTTCCTCCACTCCTTCCCTGTTCCCGTTGAGCCGAATTCAATTCGACTTGGGCCCGCCCCCGTCCTCTGTCGCCAGCTTTTCGAAGAACGCGCGTTCTCAGACGCCGCTAACCGACTCGGCGGTCGTCGCTGCACTGGTTTTTGTTTTGCAATGATCATCGCAATTTCTTGGCAATGAAAACGCCTTCATTGCCACTGGGTCGGCAATGAAGCGCATTTTTGGCAAT
>NW_026267359.1:131150-131502 GCF_000697945.3 Frankliniella occidentalis | reverse complement strand
GTCTCTCACGCACACAATATCACACGCAAGCCTATACACAATCGTAGCAGACGGTGGTTGTGTGGCATAGGGGGGGAGGCAGACCAAATGGCAAGCTCTTCTCTCTGGTCTGTGGTCGGGTGGCGCGGTGGTGGGGGGCAAGTGTCAGGGGTTGGGGGGCGCTGAGAACAGAGCAATCTCATGCTCACACTGAGACACTTAGCGGCAACACTAGCCTCGCTCGAACCACGCACCGCCACAGTCAAACACACGCGCTCGCGCGCTACGCTCCGCTCTGGCGAAGCCTTTCTCTGGTCCCCTTCTGCACACACACACACCGCTATTACCACCACCGTCTCTCTCTCCCCCCCCC
>NW_026267359.1:127388-130400 GCF_000697945.3 Frankliniella occidentalis | reverse complement strand
TCCGACACCTCAAGGTGCCAGCTAACGCAAGTGTCGGACACCCCTTGTCCCACAGTTATAACTGTAGTACACATGGTGTCCTACACTTTTAACTGTCGGCCACATGGTGTCCTACACTTTTAAGTGTAGTACACCTTGGTCTTACACTTATAACTGTAGGACACCATGGTACTGCACTTATAAGTGTGATACTGTACGACACTTGAGTTTCCAGAGTGGTGGTTAAAAACTATTCTGAAGGCTCTGATTTAGTTTTCACACAGTGTAGGCCCATCGCCAACCAAGGGAGATGCGGGATTTGCGTTTCACTGGAACTATAACGGGGAGCTCGTCAAATTCGAGTCAGAATATTCCTGTAAGCCGTTAGGGGGAGGAGGGTCTGCGGCGCTCTGAGCATACCCATCATCAGTCTGTCAGCTCCGGCTCGGCCCGGCTCGGCCCTGCCCGGCGCCGCCCCGGGCGCCTGCAGTTGCCGTGGGTAGCACGGCCGGCAGACACGCGCGCGCCCCCCCGTCCCGTAGCCTGTTGCCTACCTCGGAATGGGACTGCTTTGAGCGGGAGCCACCAGCAGCGCCCGCGCCAGCGCCCGCGCCAGCGCCCGGCCGGGCCGCGTTCAGTCGACAGTGAAATTAATTTCCTTATGGTCGGAGATGTAATATCGCGCATACTTCGCCCATTTCCCCATTTAGACGGGCGGCGCGCGGCCTAGCCGGAGCGAATGACTGTCAAGCGCTTCGCTCTCCCACTTTCTCTCTATTTCTCCGACTCTCTGCCGGATTCACATTCCACGCCTTGCTCCTTTTCCCCCCTTTTACTCCAGACGGCTCATCCCACGACTCTGCGCCAGTGCCAAACTGTCCGTTTTCTCCCTTTTGTGTTTTTCCTTTTTGCAGTGCCCCGTCCCTCTTTTGTATTTTTGCGCCCCGCACACCGTTCGATTAAAAGTTCCCCTGGCCTACAAAACAAAAGCATTAACTTAGTGTTATTTTGTGATCAAATTTTGTGTTTACCGGTTAAAAACCTCAAAAATTTAGATTTGTTGCTAAAAACAAGGCTTTTGTCCAATGGTTTGTAAACGTCACCGTCTCCAGAATGTTTACCCTTTTTGATTGTTCTTCACCACCTTGCTTCTTTGCTTCAGTCTGGAGGGCGGTGGGAGAAGATCCCGACCCAATTAGCACTCCTTCTGAAGGTCACTTCACTCCAGCAGCAGGCGATCCGCGGCTTTTTTAAAACCTTCGTTTCTAATTGGCGCAGCCGCCTCTACCATAGATAACAAAGTGCACTTTCGACGCCCGCACTGCCACTTTGCCCAGCCCTCCTTCTCTGGATGGCCCCTACAGCGTCAGGGCCTACTACTCTATATAATACGCTCTATAGTTGAAAGTTGAAACGTCGTCGCCGTGGCAAACCGCCACGAGAGTGGAGCGCAAAGCGCGCCGTCTGTGTGCCGAGGGAAGATGGGGTAAAATAAAAAGAGAGAAATGATGTTACCAAACGAAAACAGCACGTTTGGCGACGCGCGTGTGCGGCCGGGCCGGGGATGTTTCTTGGGGCCTGCTGCCGCGGCGAAAACATTATTTGCAGACCCGTTTTGCGAGGGCGGAAGTGGCCCGTGACAGCGGGATCACGAGCTGAGAGAAGCAGCTGGGGTGGCATCCACCCATCCACCCGTCCATCTATCCATCCATCCATCCATCCATCTAACCATCCATATCCATCCATCTATCCTTCCTTCCTTCCTTCCTCCCCCCTCCCTTCCTTCCTTCCTTTCTTCCTTCCTTCCTCCCCCCTTTCCTTTCTTCTTCCCTTCCTTCCATCCATCCATCCATCCACCCATCCATCCATTCATCCATCCTTCTATCCATCTGCTGGTCGAACAATAATACGTATCCATCCCTGTTTATGGCGCCACGTTTTCTTGCTTGTTTGCTCGCTGCTGCAACTCTCTCTCTCTCTCTCTCTCTCTCTCTCTCTCTCTCTCTCTCTCTCTCTCTCTCTCTCTCTCTCTCTCCCCCCGTTTTGTCCTCTCCCCATCTCCTTTATCACTCCTGATTGATCAGATAGAAGCTGCTTGTCCGTGTATATGGAGTGCTTTGTGCTTCAGCACCCTTGCCGTGTGTATGTGTGTGTTCTCTCGTGCTCTGTGGCACGCCGCAAGGGCAGAACCAGGAGGCTGCTCATAATTCGATTTGCCTCTCTACACAGGGCGCCGGTTGCGCCCCGCCCAGCCCCGCCCCGCCATGCCCCACCACGCCCCCGCCCCGCCACGCGCCACGCCATAGCGAGGACGCAGAACGCAGAACGCACGCCGCGGTCGTTGGCAGCGGTTGGCACCTCCCAAGGTCCTCCGGGCCCATCAGGGCGTGGGGCGGGGGGCGCCACCACCTCGTCACGCCGCTTACAACATTATTTATTTCAAACTGCGCGTAATGGCGCTTGATGGTGGCGGTTGTGGTGACAACTATCCAAACTACGCGCGCGTTTGCGTAAATGATCGATCTCAAACTCGGGAAACTTACAAAATTGTGGGTGGAATGTGTTCAGGCCGCCTTTCCCGCCAGGATGAAGGGGCCATGCCCCACCCAGCAAGCAGGTTTATTTCTTCCGCAATTTGATTAACGTCGCGAAACTTCGCCGAAAACCGCCGCGTTGTACCCCCACGCGTCGTCGTTGCCCCCCAGCATTCCGCTTATTCGCTATACAGCCGTCGGTCGTCAGTGTGCTGTGCTGGTCTGGGGATGACACAATGTCGCTCAGCGCTGTTCGACAAGCTATATGTATGTGTTTCCGTGGGGTGGGGTGAGCTAGTATGTGTGTGTGTGTGTGTGTCCAGAAGACTCTTCCTGGAAAGGTGCTTTGCCTGCCTCATGATCCCTCTCTCTGTGTCTCTGTCCTCCTCCATAATCTCCCTGCTTCCGCGAAGCCGACCACGAGGGGGTATTCACTTCAGTAATGCCCTGTACACGATGACTGTAATACCCTGTAATACTCAGTAATACCCGGTAATAC